>NC_056726.1:1652969592-1653102092 GCF_019279795.1 Protopterus annectens
GGTACCATATCCTCTGCAGTCCACTGCAATCACACCGTGGTTACTATCTGTGAGCAGTATGCAGGGAACTACCAGTATAGTGGTTGTTGCCTAGCCAAGTGTGTTTGTGTATGAGACATGGGTGGAGAGTGTTTTCTGGGTTGCCTATACTGTTCAATCCATAATGTCACGTGTAGGGGTATGGATTGTCTACACCAGCCTCTCTGCTGTTTGATATCTGTTTACCTTGTAAGGTGGACATCATGACATATAGTAGGTCCTCAATATAAGAAATTTGCAAAATCCACCCCACAATTAGTCTTATTACACAAAGATACCACCACACATGATAATGATGACAATCACACACACTTGACAGTATTGAGATTCAAATCCCAGCCTAGCTATGTATTGCTACTACAATGTACCACATTTATCACATGTGTCACAGAGCTTTAAGGGTTAACATTACTCCAAAGGTGTATTTCAAGTTGAATGACAGCAGGTCTGCCAAAGTAGGGCAATGGAAAGTGTA
Organism: Protopterus annectens; assembly: GCF_019279795.1. NCBI lineage: Eukaryota > Metazoa > Chordata > Ceratodontiformes > Protopteridae > Protopterus > Protopterus annectens. The sequence goes on from NC_056726.1 coordinate 1,652,970,107, forward strand.
GTGACTGTGACTGGCCTCAAAAGCATTGATCCCTACACACACACACACACACACACACACACACACACACACACACACACACACACACACACACACACACAGTTTCACATTTGCTATGTTTGGGATAAGAACTCCCACCTAACTAATATATCACACTACAGCATTATGCAGTTATAGCACATGCCACAAAGCTTATAGGGCTAACTCTTCTCCAATGGTGTATTTCAAGGTGAATGACATCAGCAGGCTTGCCAAAGTAGGGCAATGGAAGGGTAGTGAATTTGACTAGCCTCAAATGCATTAATCCCTACACAAAGTCTCACTGTTGCCATGTCTGGAATTAGAACTCCTACCTAACTTGTACATCAAACTATAGCATTAGGCAGTTATAGCATGTGCCACAGAGCTTATAGGGTTAGTCCTTCTCCAAAGGTGTATTTCAAGGTGAATGACAGCAGCAGGCTAGCTAAAGTACGGCAATGGGGAGTGCAGTGTGTGTTAATGGACCACAAACCATTCATCTGGAAGCCACACACAACACTCAGTCACACAAGTTTACATTTGGCAGAATTGTGTATACAACTGCTAGATGAATCTTCTTCTTCTTCTTTCAGCTTTTTCCAGTTAGGGGTCATCACAGCAGATCATCTGTCCGCTCCTGATGGGCAGTGGAGTTTTATGGTGTCGTGTTGCCAGCCCTGCACCCAACCTTCCACAGAAGGCACACACATGCATACACTCACACCTAGGGCCAATTTGGAGAGTACAATCAACCTCCTGCATGTCTTTGGGATGTGAGAGAAAACCGGAGCACCCGGAGTAAACCCACGTAACCACAAGGAGGACATGCAGACTCCGCACAGAAGGCACCCCAGCCGAGAATCGAATGGGAGAACCTCTTACTGTGAGGCGGCAACACTAACCGCTGCACCACCATGTTCACCCTACAACAGCTAAATGAATAATGACTTCTAATGTCATGTTACACAGTTATCACAAGCACCACAGACACTATAGTGCTGAGGGCTACCAGAAACAAATGTCTACAGTGATAGACATTGGCACATCATCTAGTATTGGCCAATTGGATGTGTGCTGGGTGGGACAGGCCTCATGATGGGAAGCTCTTTGTCACTGTCAGTCACTCTCTTCCTCACATCCATGTATGTGTATGTTTGACCTATTATAGTGTGTTGTCCTTAGATATATGTGTGTATTCCTATCCAATGTGTGTGCAAAGCATGACTGGTGTGCAATGTGGAGTGTCTGCACAGACATGTGCAACTGATATGTATAGTCCACTGTTTTTGCCAGACATGGGCTTCATTTCTACAAGTGTGGGAGCATGCCCAGTAAGTCCTTCTGTACTGAACATGTGAATCCATTCCAGATAGGATGTACTCCAGTACAGGTATTTGTGTTTTACACCTATAGCTAGCAACATGTTTCTACAGGATATCTGTAGATAAGTCACAGGCTGCTACCCAAAAGTTAAAACTCCTGTACAAAAATATAAGTAATACAGCAGAAAAACACAGAAGTACGAGTCTGCAGAATAAAATCCACATCAACGAGTCTCTGTAATAAAACAAAGCACAAGGCAGGCAGTTTTCACTTCACCAATAGAAAAAAGCAGTCTTAACTTCATGAGTAAAATGGATTTGTCTTTTTATTCAACAAGTAAGCAGATATGGCAAGCGCTTTCACCCCACTGGGCTTCTTCAAGCCAAAACACCAAATTTCTTTAAAATATCCTATTTATACTCTTTAAAACTGACATCATATCCTGTATTATAATAAAATAATCAGCAATTAAATAGCATGTGACTATTGACTATTACATTCTCACTAGTCAACAGTAAAAAACATATATAAACAAAACACAAATCATTTAAAACATACTAATATCACATTAAAACCATGACTTAATTCTGCATATAACACAATTTTTAAATAAAAGGAAGACAAACATATATTTACATCAAAGTATGTACAAAATATATATGTGTGTGTGTGTATACTGACCACTACACTAAACCTTGAGTCTCCTGCCTTTCAGCATAGGTCTCATGGGTACTCTATCATTTAAGTCAGGCTCCCTATCTGCTGTCCACCTGATGATCCATTTGGTTTCATTCTGTTCAGTAAAATTTACATCACCTCTTCTAATAGTAGGTATATTAACTTGTATGACGAGGAACTTGATCTTGTGTTGTGCAGGTGTTTCCAATACATGTTTCGAGAGAGCATTCCTATTAGATTTAATATGGATATTATATTGATGCTTTCTAATTCTGTCCTTAAGCCTTCTGTCTGTCTTGCCTACATGAAATGCTGGGCAAGACGTACAGTAGGCCAAACAGAAAATATGCTCCGTATTACAAGTAGCCATGGCATAAAAATAAAAGCACTGTTGACTAACAGGATGCATAAAAGTTGCAATACTATCTATCATGCAACAAAAATTACAGTTCCTACAAGGTCTAGTTGAAGGTGTTATAGGGCATTGTATATTATTATTATATCTATCCGGATAGCATAAAATCCTGTGAAGGTTCACGCGATTCTTGTATACAAACCTAGGTGTATCACCCACAATGTCAAGAATTGTTGGATCAACAGGTAGTATGTCCCAGTACTTAAAATAAATATTCCTGATCTCATTACCATCCTGTGTGTAGTAAATAGTTACCCCGGTTCCATCCTTATACTCCATTATACCATCTGATACATTGTTACCATTACTTTCTGTGTCAACCCTATTCATAAAATACGGAGAAGCCCAATCTCTCCTGAGTGTCTCAACTCCCATAAAACCCTCTCTAATTTCCTCTGGACTGTAAGCCCTATCAGCTAGTTGATTGTGAAGATTGGTTAGTTCACTATGAAAACCTATTTCAGTAGGATTAAGGTGGGAGACCCACTTCGACTGTCCTCTCAATATATTTCTAAAAACAAACTTGTGGTGCATGCTGGCTCTGTGTAATAGAGAGTTTCTATAACAAGACTTCCGGAAGACCCCCCCATGTTCAATAAACCCCAGGAAGTCTTTCTACAAATACATCCAACAATGGAAATGACGTAACTGATGCATTCATCGTAAATTTCAAGTATGGTGTCAATGAATTAATCTGTTCCAAAAAATTAAGTAAGTCGTCTTCACTAGCTGTCCATACCAAAAAAAGTTTGTCAACAAAATGCACATAAAACTTAACAAACTTATTAAAACTCTCCAACGCAAACAAGCTACAACTCTCCCAATCAGCCATTACCAAGTTGGCGTAGCTATTGGCACACGAGGTGCCCATAGCTACACCATCTTTATGAATATAAATTATATTGTTAAAAGTAAAAATGTCATTAGTCAGCACAATGTGCAATAATCTACATAAAGTATCTATAGACGATCCAAGAAAATTAGGGTCTATTTCCAGGCATCTACGTACACATTCAATGCCCTCACTGTTAGGAATCATAGTGAATAGGGATTGAACATCCAATATAACTAACCAATATGGCAACTCTACTGGTAAAGTTGTCAATTTTTTTCATATATCATCAGAAGGAATTGTTTGGTATCCTTTAAAATGTTCCCATATGTATTAACTACTGGCCTAAATCTAAATTCTAAATATAAAGAAATGGGTTCATTTACCCAACCTCGTCCAGCAACAATGGGTCTCATGGGTGAATGAACTGGGTGTTTATGAATTTTAGGCATACCTTGTATGCTTTGGATCAAAGGGTGATTAACTAGAAAAAAATCACATAGCTGATCAGTAATCATCCCATTACCCAATAAATCTGTCAAAGACATTAATACTTCATTAATGCACCTTTCCACATGGCTTGGCACTATCCGGCAATAAAACTGTAAGTCACTCAACATATTCTCCATACTTTCAACATAATTACATCTATTCATCATGACGACAGGGCCTCCTTTGTCTGCTGGTCTTATAATAATATTAAAATCACACCTAAGTGCCTTTAGTGCTTTTCTCAGTCTCGGATTTAAGTTACCATGTCATTTCTTATATCTATTATCATTGTTATGTTTATGTAAATCTTCTTCAACTAATTTAGAAAAAGCATCAATTAAAGGATGTAGATTATGAACATACATACTTGGTTTTCTTAGATTTTGACCCTTATTAGCTTGTGCACAATTACCAAAATCAAGTTTTAACTGTACATTACGTGCAAAAAACTTCACATCCATAACTGAATCAATTATATCACTTCTAATAGATGGTATAAATGTCAAACCCCTATCTAAGACTTCAATTTCATCCTTAGTCAAAATTCTATTCAATATATTTCAGATTAGTGATTTGTCATTTTCTCCCACATTTTCTTCAGGGTTGGTCCCACATATTCTTCCTCTAACATTCTTCTCTTCTGTCTCTCCCTGCTCATGGACCGGTCCCTTCCTCCCCTTTTGAACTCTTGTATGGGGAAAGGAGCAGGTCCTTCTAATACTACATGTCCATGATTAAGCATGCTATTAGTCTTCTTTCTAATGGACCCTTCATGACTGGCCTTAGTCTTAGATGTACTGGAAGGTACACAATTCTCTATACCTGAATCCATATGACATGTATTAACATTACCATTAGAACCTTCCGCATCAGATGTTACAAAAGAAGATTGAGATGTTTCACTCATGGTATTTTCACTGTGAACAATTGCAGTTGTTACAATAGTATTCTTAACATTAGTAAGCAATTGTTCACTCCCTCTAATAGGTATAGCATCACAAACAGCATCTTCACTATAAGCAACTTCAACATCGCTTTTTGTTCTCAACACATTTCAAGCTGCTTTCCCATGTCCATTCTTATCAAATTCACTTCTCGGCCAAGTGAATACATGACCGTCCCTAAAATCAATTGTGTCTCTACAAATCTTGTTCTGCTTCTGTTCGAGTAATTTCTTCTCGAACAGATAAACATTATCTAGCAGTTTCTCAAAACTCTTATCAACAACAACAGATGGAAAAGTGTCACAAACAAACTGTTGTTGTTCTCTAATAAGAACACGCAATGCAGCTTTTTCTGGGCGAAAATAGTCATTCAGCAAAGTCATGTATCCCAAACTGGTTTCAATATTAATCTGTTGCCATTTGTACAATAAGTCAGAAAATAAAGTACCTGTAGTTGGCTTCTTTAATATCCGTAGTCCCCTCGGAATGATTTCACGACTAATGCACAACTCAAAATGCTGGCGTTGATGCTGCATCCTTTTTAATTTCAAAAAATCCACCTCTAGTTGATTCACAAAGGTGGATAAACCGTAACAACTAACTTCATGTGCTGAGGTGTCCATCGAACTGCGTATCATGTCATACACAAGTAACGTATTCTCGTCACCTGATAGACAGTTCTCAAACCTATTCAGGTTCCGAGCATTATTCAACAAGTTATCAGGATTATAGGGTAACTCAACACACTGTAAGTCAGATTCTGCCATCACAATTGGGTAGCAAAGAAATATAATAAATGATATGTCACAAGCTGCTACCCAAAAGTTAAAACTCCTGAACAAAAATATAAGTAATACATAAGAAAAACACAGGGGTACGAGTCGGCAGAATAAAATCCACATCAACGAGTCTCCATAATAAAACAAAGCACAAGGCAGGCAGTTTTCACTTCACCAATAGAAAAAGCAGTCTTCATTTCATGAGTAAAATGGATTTTTCTTTTTATTCGACAAGTAAGCAGATATGGCAAGCGCTTTCACCCCACTGGACTTCTTCAAGCCAAAACACCAAATTTCTTTAAAATATCCTATTTATACCCTTTAAAACTGACATCATATCTTGTATTATAATTAAATAATCAGCAATTAAATAGCATGTGACTATTGACCATTACATTCTCACTAGTCAACAGTAAAAAACATATATAAACAAAACACAAATCATTTAAAACATACTAATATCACATTAAAACTGTGACTTAATTCTGCATATAACACAATTTTCAATAAAAGTAAGACAAACACATATTTACATCAAAGTATGTAAAAAATATATATGTGTGTGTGTATATTGACCATTACACTAAACCTTGAGTCTCCTGCCTTTCAGCATAGGTCTCATGGGTACTTTATCATTTAAGCCAGGCTCCCTATCTGCTCTCATCCTGATAATCCATTTGATTTCATTCTGTTCAGTAAAATTAACAACATCACCTCTTCTAATAGTAGGTATATTAACCTGTTTGACGAGGAACTTGAACTTGTGTTGTGCAGGTGTTTCCAATACATGTTTTGAGAGAGCATTCCTATTAGATTTAATATGGATATTGTATTGATGCTTTCTAATCCTGTCCTTAAGCCTTCTGTCTGTCTTGCCTTCATAAAATGCTGGGCAAGATGTACAGTAGGCCAAACATTCAATATGCTCCGTATTACAAGTAGCCATGGCATAAAAATGAAAGCACTGTTGACTAACAGGATGTATAAAAGTTGCAGTACTATCTATCATGCTACAAAAATTACAGTTCCTACAAGGTCTAGTTGAAGGTGTTATAGGGCATTGTATATCATTATTATATCTATCCGAATAGCATAAAATCCTGTGAAGGTTCATGCGATTCTTGTAAACAAACCTAGGTGTATCACCCACAATGTCACCAATAGTTGGGTCAACAGTTAATATGTCCAAGTACTTAAAATAAATATTCCTGATCTCATTAACATCCTGTGTGTAGTAAACAGATACTCTGGTTCCATCCTTATACTCCATTATACCATCTGATATATTGTTACCATTACTTTCTGTGTCAACCCTATTCATAAAATACGGAGAGGCCTGATCTCTCCTGAGTGTCTCAACTCCCATAAAACCCTCTCTAATTTCCTCTGGACTGTAAGCCCTATCAGCTAGTTGATTGGGAAGATTGGTTAGTTCACTATGAAAACCTATTTCAGTAGGATTAAGGCGGGAGACCCGCATCGCCTGTCCTCTCACTATATTTCTAAAAACAAACTTGGGGTGCATGCTTGCTCTGTTTAATAGAGAGTTTCTATAACAAGACTTCCGGAAGACCCCTGTGCTCAATAAACCACCAGAAAGTCTTTCTACAAATACATCAAAAAATGGAATTGACGTAACTGATGCATTCATCATAAATTTCAAGTATGGTGTCAATGAGTTAATCTGTTCCAAAAAATTAAGTAAGTCGTCTTCACTAGCTGTTCATACCAAAAAAAGGTCGTCAACAAAACGCACATAAAACCTAACAAACTTCTTTGTACATTAATGAAGTATTAATGTCTTTGACAGATTTATTGAGTAATGGGATGATTGCTGATCAGCTATGTGACTTTTTTCTAGTTAATCACCCTTTGATCCCAAGCATACAAGGTATGCCTAAAATTCATAAACACCCGATTCATCCACCCATGAGACCCATTGTTGCTGGACGAGGCTGGGTAACTGAACCCATTTCTTTATATTTAGAATTTAGATTTAGGCCAGTAGTTAGTACATATGGGCACATTTTATAGGATACCAAACAATTCCTTCTGATGCTATTTGAAAAAATGGCAACTTTACCAGTAGATTTGCCATATTGGTTAGTTACATTGGATGTCAATCCCCTATTCACTATGATTCCTAATAGTGAGGGCATTGAATGTGTACATAGATGCCTGGAAATAGACCCTAATTTTTTTGGATCATCTATAGATACTTTATGTAGATTATTCCACATTGTGCTGACTAATAATATTTTTACTTTTAATAATAAAATTTATATTCAGAAAGATGGCGTGGCTATGGGCAGCTCGTGTGCCAATAGCTATGCCAATTTAGTAATGGCTGATTGGGAGAGGCATAGCTTGTTTGAGTTGGAGAGTTTTAAGAAGTTTAAGTTTTATATGCGTTTTGTTGACAACCTTTTTTTGGTATGGACAGCTAGTGAAGATGACTTACTTAATTTTTTGGAACAGATTAACTCATTGACACCATACTTGAAATTTACGATGAACGCATCAGTTACGTCAGTTCCATTTTTGGATGTATTTATAGAAAGACTTCCTGGTGGTTTATTGAACACAGGGGTCTTCCAGAAGTCTTGTTATTGAAGCTCTCTATTACACAGAGCCAGCATGTACCCCAAGTTTGTTTTTAAAAATATAGTGAGAGGACAGGCGATGCGGATCTTCCGCCTTAACCCTACTGAAATAGGTTTTCATCGTGGACTAACCAATCTTCACAATCAACTATCTGATAGGGCTTACACTCCAGAGGAAATTAGAGAGGGTTTTATGGGAGTTGAGACACTCAGGAGAGATCTGGCCTCTCCGTATTTTATGAGTAGGGTTGAAACAGAAAGTAATGGTAACAATTTATCAGATGGTTTAATGGAGTATAAGGATGGAACCAGAGTATCTATTTACTACACACAGGATGTTAATGAGATCAGGAATATTTATTTTAAGTACTGGGTCATACTAACTGTTGACCCAACAATTTGTGACATTGTGGGTGATACACCTAGGTTTGTGAACAAGAATCGCATGAACCTTCATAGGATTTTATGCTATCTGGATAGATATAATAATGATATACAACGCCCTATAACAACTTCAACTAGACCTTGTAGGAACTGTAATTTTTGTTGCATGATAGATAGTACTGCAACTTTCATACATCCTGTTAGTCAACAGTGCTTTTATTTTTATGCCATGGCTACTTGTAATACTGAGCATATTGTCTATTTGGCCTACTGTACGTCTTGCCCAGCATTTTATGTAGGAAAGACAGACAGGAGGCTTAAGTACAGGAATAGAAAGCATCAATACAATATCCATATTAAATCTAATAGGAATGCTCTCTCGAAACATGTATTGGAAACATCTGCACAACACAAGTTCAAGTTCCTCGTCATACAGGTTAATATACCTACTATTAGAAGAGGTGATGTTGTTAATTTTACTGAACAGAATGAAACCAAATGGATTATCAGGTTGAGAGCAGATAGGGAGCCTGGCTTAAATGATAGAGTACCCATGAGACCTATGCTGAAAGACAGGAGACTCAAAGTTTAGTGTAGTGGTCAGTATACACACACACACACACACACACACACACACACACACACACACACACACACACACACACATATATATTTTTTACATACTTTGATGTAAATATGTGTTTGTCTTCCTTTTATTGAAAAATATGCAGAATTAAGTCATGGTTTTAATGTGATATTAGTATGTTTTAAATTATTTGAGTTTTGTTTATATATGTTTTTTACTGTTGACTAGTGAGAATGTAATAGTCAATAGTCACATGCTGTTTAATTGCTGATTATTTAATTATAATACAGGATACGATGTCAGTTTTAAAGAGTATTAATAGGGTATTTTAAAGAAATTTGGTGTTTTGGCTTGAAGAAGCCCAGTGGGGTGAAAGCGCTTGCCATATCTGCTTACTTGTCGAATAAAAAAAAAAATCCATTTTACTCATGAAGTGAAGACTGCTTTTTCTATTGGTGAAGTGAAAACTGCCTTCCTTATGCTTTGTTTCATTATGGAGAGTCGTTGATGTGGATTTTATTCTGCCGACTCATACTCCTGTGTTTTTCTGCTGTATATCTGTAGATAATTTGACAATATGGGGTCACAATGGGCAAAGGATAGTGGGTTACTGTAACTAACTGTGTCTGTGCTGCTTCTGGTACATGGTTTTGGTGTTAGCAGAGATATTTAGACATATGTACTGTTTTACACAGTGATGTTTTATGTCATCAACTACTGACAGGTATATGTATTTGCTTGCTGTAATTTCCTGGGGAATACAAGATGAATGAAGCTGTGTCCAGTATTGTGGTCTGCAGCCTGCATATTCTTGCCAATTTGCCATTCTGGAGGGGGAGCTGCAGACACTTGCTGATGGGTCTGTGTAAATGATTCAGTGTCTTGATACTGTGGTATCTGAGGATCCCGTGCTTGTACATCTATCGACATGACAGAATGGCCATATCCTGCTGTGGCCATACCTCACAGCTGTACAGATTCACACAGGCTACCCAGAGGCAGGGCTCATATTTCTGGTCATTACCCCTTCACATTGTGGTTTATGAGCAAGTTTGTAGCCACCCATTCCTGTGTATGCAGGCATGGATAGTATGTGCACACATCTGAGTTTCAGACTTCACACATTCGATGGTGTCCATGCTTCTAACCCCCCCCCCCCCGTTATTCTATCCTCTTCCGAACATTATGCAAATTATATCTGCTAAGTAACCCTATAGTTATCACTTCATCCCAGCAGTATTTAGGGGATGATCCACAGTTCATGTAGTAGGACACTGTGGACATGCTACTGTGATTTGTCAACATGGGCTTGCATTTGTGTTTTGTGGACTGTGTTATGTTGTTATTTGGGAGTCCATGAGATAACATACACTGACTGTACAGGTGAGACACAGGCCTTTGACAGAGGACTGTGGGCATTTGGTAGTGATGCAGGCCATCTGTAGCAGGCCAGTGCATTATGTCACTCTTACAGTCCCAGGTTGCAAGCCACTGTATTCTCCTGGGGTGACATTGTAGGTGTGCAAGGTGTTAATGGCAATAGTTTCTGTCCTTATTAATCCATTGGTGTGGATGCTGGAAGGGTGCTGCTTACAGCTAGGTACACACCTGCATGGGACACCTCTGCAGCATGCTGCATTCTGTGGATATTCCCATACAGAGGTGGGGGTCATATTGTACCAACAGCAGGAATATGACCTGTAAGGTACCTGTGGCTGATGGTTGGGTGAGCTGAGTGCATGTGTGCTACAGAAGCTACTTGCAGCTGACTCACAGATATACGTGGGGCATTCCACTTATGCTGGCTTGTGTGGGGACATCAGTGGTTTCTCAGTACTTCATACCTGTGCATTTTGTGGTCTGTCAGTGTTTGGCCAGAGTACATCAGTATTCCATACTACACAGCCAACTAATGTGCTGCTAACCTGGATGTACATATCCAAAGTTTTGTCCATTTACCAGTAACATTTTGTACAGTCTCTGTCTAGGGTACTTCCACCTGTGTACTGTTTGTATGTATGGGCCCACATTCATGCCATGTCCATCTTTCAGATGGTGACAGATATTGCATCTGAACAATTAGTATGGATTACTGCTGGACTGAGTCTTGCTAGGATGCATTGTGTTTGGCACTGTTGTGAGAACTTGGCCCTGTCATCATCAGTACTGGTCATTCACCACCAGGACACAAACCTCCATGCCTACATGCTGACGCCTTTCACACAATATACAGCACACAACAACCTAACACACAGATCCTTGCATATTGTACACGTGCAACAATCTATCCTGCTACTTTGGCCAGCTCAGGTAGTCTATGCTCCACCGTTATTATACCCATACATACATGTTACTACATTTCTACATATGATTGGGGGGGGGGGCACACCTGACAACTGTAAACATTTGCTATGACTGTACTTGTATTTCAGGTACTCTGATGGCTTCCATTTCATTCTGTATTCTGACCTATCATGCAGGGTAGAAGTATATCAGTGTAGTACAGTTCTTAGGGTTTATTAATCTACATTTCAGTTTTAGATGTCTTACCCTTCAGAACTAACATCCCACTGCCTAACCTGTTGTCATCTGTGTATTCTGGAGGGGGCTGTTCTCCATTGGCATCACTCAGAGGCCTTAGCACTGCCTTTCTTTGTGTTAGTCTACACCTGTCCTGCTGGCCGAGACTGTCGTTGAGTATGTGAGCCTCACTGACATGCATGTGTGTGTCCTATGGCCACACATTTGGCCCACCACATGTCCTGAAGTGGGTTTTGTCACCTTGTCTAGTACTGCCTACTATGTTGACACCAGTATTTGTTATGGATTTCATGCTGCCAATATAGATGTCTACTATCTGCTGCCATTCCATTCAGCCACTCAATTCCCTTGCATGCTCACATCCATACCATAGATACAAGTAGCAGAACATAGTACTCCATTCAGCAATTGATAGTGAGAGTGACTTACCTTGTGGGTATGCTAGTACTGAGGATGATGCTGGAAGGCTGACTATGTCAGATGCACATAGTACACTCTCTATACATGGTTAAGAACAGGTAGTGTCATGTTTGGCATCCCTTTTATTGTATGTGCGAGTCAGAGAGATGTGTCATATCCTGGGTTCCTACCATGTCAGTGTATGTGCTTTGCGTTGCCTTTTTGCCAAGGCCTGGGCATACTGGGCATGCCTCCTTCTTCCTACAGGGGCAGGCTCAGGTTGCTCCTCCTCTGAGTCACTCTGTGCCTGTGCTGGCTTTGGCAATGGTGGGGGGCTGTGTGGCCCTGCTCCATGCTGTTCCTGCTGCAGCTATTTCTACAGGATCATATTGTGTAGCATGGCACATAGAATAACAATTTGGGTACATGTAGCTGGTGAGTACTGTAAGGCTCCACCAGATATGTCCAGGCACCGGAACCATGACTTGAGCATCCCAAACACATGCTCTGTTATGATTCTGGTCTGTGAATGTGCCTCATTATGTAGTTCTTGTTTGGGTGTGAGTGCATTTCTGATGGCTGTCATTAGCCATGGCTCCAGTGCATAACCAGCATCCCCCACTAGGTGGCCACATGGGATGGCCCCATTGGTCAACCTCTGTTACAGCTGCATCATATGCCAGATGTGGGAGTCGTGATAGCTTCCAGGGCTGCCAGCACACACATTCATTATAATGCCCTGGGCATCACACACGACCTGGTAGTTGATGGAGAGGAAGCCCTTGTGGTTTATGTAGACTCTACCCCGCTCACCGGGTGGTGCTTTGATGTGTATGTGCATGCAGTCTATAGCACCCACTACCTCAGGGTATTCCACTATTTGGTGAAAAAGATGCATATTGCTGGTCAACGCTTCATATGTGTTGAGGAAATATATGCGCTCACCGGCATGTCCTGGCATGGCATCCAGGAACTGGTGGAGTACCCTGGATGCTGATGCCTGTGAGATTCCCCATTATATCACCAGTTGGCCTTTGGAAGGTACCTGTGTCTAGTATTCTTAAGTTTACACATACCTTGGTATCCACTGGGATGGGTTCCCTTCTGTTGGTTCTGTGTGTGAGGTGTGGCTGGCACAGCTCAACAATTTGCTGTAGGAGGTCCCTGTCCACCCTATAGTGCTCCACTATGTCCAGCTCATGTAGCCCCTGGTAGGTTACCCAAGGTCTGTACACTCTTCTCCTTCTCCTCACTGTGGGTTGGTCATCAGCATTGTCATCTTCACCACCCTCAGCCTCTTCCACATGTTGATTTATGAGATCAAAGGCACCCTCTATCATTTTGTTGTTTTTGTTAGGTAAAATGTCCCCGTTTGTGTACACCAGTGGTATAGAGTTTGTTGAAAAAAACAGAGGGAAAGGTGTTTGCATAGTTTATAGTAGTGGGCTGGGCTGGGCTGCTGCCTGTGTAATTGGCTGGTTCTGATACATTTCACCTGTCAGCTATGCTAGTTCTCCTTGATTGCCTTCCTACTGCTATTTTCCCTTCCCATTGCCTTCATGTTTAATCCCCGAGGCACTCCGCACAAACCCAGTGCTCAGGTATGAACTGAGCTGCTATTTCCTGTTTTTTTTTTAAACCCGGTGCGTGCCGTGCACACCCTTTTAGGTAATGTAAACATCATTTAGCAGAAACTGGCCCTCCCTGGACACGATCACACTCTGCATTTCTTAATGGAAGACAATACAGCCTTAGACATACACCCTGCCTTAGCTGTGCTTAGCTAAGTGCAAACAGGGGCCACAGGGCTCCATTAAGCTTACAACATGCATGACACACACCCTTATAAAGTCATCTAGCTGTTAGGCTTACACTGTGGTCTTAATGCACCTACATGGTTGGGTGAAAGCTAGCACTGAGGGGAAATCTGTGATTCAGTATCATTGCCCTCATTTGCATAGGATTGACTGCTAATGCATGGTTACAAATCTGACACTCAGCCTTCCCACTTAGCAACCACTATTCGATGGTCTTGTTTTGTTATGCATGCCATTGACTATTATGGCAGAATTATGATTTTGGTTTAAAAGCTTATTTCCAGCTTTTTTCATTATTTCAGGCCAATCCCGTTTGCGCACTGCTGCCTTGTGCTGAAACGGCCTCACCAGCAAATGAGGTGATTAGCATACAGGGGCTGTGTTCATGCAGGAATAGTGCAGGAGTGCTTGTGCACATCCTGGGAGCTTATTCCTGGATCGCACAGCAGCCATATTGTCTGCAGCAGCTCTTGCACTATTCCTGCACGCTGTGCAGAGCTTGCTGAATCCTGAGGTATAACTTCCTGGCTGTTTTATGTACTCCACATGGAAGGCAAAATGAATCAAAGGGATAAAAAAAAAAAAAAGAAACAAGAAATATGTAACATTTTGTCTTTCTTAAATGAACAATATACTTCACACTCTAAGAGAAATCACCTGGACAATGAACTCCGATATGAAGTGGCATAAATGCTCCCAAAACAATGGCCTCATTTAATGTTTCAAAGTACGATATTAGTGGAGCTGTCCTGATCAGGAGCTTCTGGAGCATTTCTCCCCGGGCCTCCGCTGAAAACAGGATCTGTGGAACCTAGTCGGACTTTCCCGGTCAACAAATGTTAAATAAATAAATAAATAAATAAATAAAGTACAGTGACTCACCAAGTGCTTAAATGTAGAAATTAAAAATTAGATTAAAAAAAGTTATAATGAACAAAACTCCATATAAGATGAAAGATATAATGTTAAGAAGACTGGATTAAAAAATAAAGTTCCACCTTATATTAATAGCAGCTTTCTTTTAAGTCAAGTTAAGGTTTATAATATACAAGATGGAAGTAGGACAGTAAGAAAAATGTATCCCTGAATACAATGAATGTGACTAAGGTGTTGCTACGTGTGTTTCATTATTATTAGGAGAAGCAGTCTTGTCTCTGACTGAGTTTATTAACAGCTTATTTAATTTGGTTAATTGGGAGATGTTGATTATGACCTTTCATTGATGAAAATGCTCTTTCGCTGAAGAATACATTAACTACAAGGCTATTTAGACTGAAGGAATTAGAAAGAGAGTAATTTATCATACCAAGCAGGTGCTCCTGATCAGGACAGCTCCACTAATATCGTACTGATTTATTTTTCTTTTTTTTTTATTTTAATGAGAAACAAAGCATAGGAGTAACTATGTAAAAACTTTTACTAACATAACCCTCACAAACTTAATTTGCTTTCATTTCAGGTGTGCAGAAGCATGCACACACTCCTGTAGTTTTGCTTGCTTATTATTTTTTGTGCTTATTTAAACTGATACCAAGATACTTGAACTAACTGCTAGATGCAAATCATGATGTTCACAGAAACTTGTTAAAATTTTACTTTTTATCTTGTTCTCAAGTGTGTGTGCAGAAAGGTGGGATTTCATGATTCTATGAAAATGCTTATTTGCAAAATAAAAATGTTTATTGTTTTTTCCTAGATAAATTAAGAAAACTTGCTACCAAAACTGAATTGCAGATTTCATTAATCAGTCAAAAGTATTCACAGTAGAAACAGCAACATTGACAGGAATTTCACCTGTGATGAAATCCCTCATGCCAATTGCAGCTTTTGAAATATTTCCAGAGGATTAAATGATATAACTGCAAATTTAACCACATTAACTATTTTAATCGTATATCCATCTATTCTTTTAAACTGCTTATTCTGCTGAGGTTGAAAATGCTGCAAGCTAATTAGGTTAGTCTACATGTCTGTACTCCAGAGAAATATCCCTAACTCACCCAATCAATCCATGTGTATTTCCAGACATTCTGCAAGATATATTGTATCCAGCGTGTCCTGCATCTGTCTAAAAGCCTTCTTGTAGTGAGCTTTACATGGTACATCTCCTGTTATGTCCTGTAGTCATCATCACCCAGAGGCTCCCTTCACTCTGGAATAAAATCCCAGTCCAGGTTAGGCAGAGTCCCTCATTAACTCTCTTCAAGAGGAATCTTGATGAGTGGATGGGAGATCGTAGGTTTACCCCGGGTATCACTTCTGTGTCACTGTTAGACAGAGGCACAGCATACTAACCTCGAAAAAGGGCATAGCAAAATTAATTTAAAATGGGTGGCGAAAGACAAACATACTCTGGCTAGGCTTATAAATGCCCTAGGGCAGATAGCCTAGTATGAACCTATGAACCTATAAACCTATGACTAAACCAATTTAAATTAGTTGTTTTAAGCTCGAAGAGCAGTGGGCTTAGTCTCAAATCCTAACAAGAGCTTATATCTTCTTAGAACCTCTGATATTGATGAAGAGCTACTTGTGTCCTGCAGCTGCGCAAAGGAATCTGATCTCCACCAACTGTATCATCAGCCTCATCCCTATGATTGACAGCAAGAGCTCATTACAATAAGTGAAGAGTACAAAATAGACTGAGTAGAAGATAGACAAACTTGTCCTGTGGTTCAACTCTTGCTTCACTCCTGCTGGCCAGTACAGAGGTCACAATACTGCAACAATAAACTGATCAGTTCCCTAATCTCCTCTGTCCTTCACATGAACAAGAGGCCAATGTACCAGAACTCTTATAATTCAGGCAGCTGGTCCCTATTATTCCACATAGAGCAATCCACTATTTCCAGGAGGGAAGACAAACCTGTAATTCAGAGGCTCTGATTTTCATACCAATTGTTTCATACCATGTAGCAGACAAATTCAGTACACATTTGCTATTACAGTCACTTCATGCAATAAGCATAATAAAAATGCTACCCTCATTTTCTCAAACTAGAGTCTCTCCAAAGTCTGTTGTTATCTTGGTATTTTGTGATAAAATCACAAACTGGAGGCTAAGGAAGACACATATTTGCTTTTAGCAATAACTCTGCGATTCCATACTGTTGTTGTGTCTTTATTGATGCATTCCTGAGTGCAAGGTTAAATGTCTCCTTCAGGTCCTAATGACTTCCATTAACACCTATAATGTCTGTTCAGGGGCAAATAGTTAATCCAGAACTTTATGGTTAGGATACAATTTGCATTGCCTCTCCTAGTTCAAAGCCTCATCTATTGCATAAAGTCTCATTTGCAGTGCCATGACCTAGGATTACCCTAAGGTAATGAAGAACAAGACCCCTTTAGGTGGACATCACTTTCCTGTCAGCTTTATTGAAAGTTGGGAGCTCCTTCCAAGATCATTAGGCTAACAGTACTTTCACTACATTCCTTGCAGCATTGAAAATTTGAATTCATGGTGCGGTGATAACATTAACAGTTTTGCGGCTGATCTCATCAATTATTTCACTCTTTCCACAAAAGAACTGTATAATTTCCACAGTGACTTTAGATACTGTCTCACCAATTTCACCTGGCATTGCTTCTCTCATAGTGATGTTTCTTAACCTCCTGAAAATAGCCCACATTATTATCGGCATTCTACATGCTTACTTAAAATAGCTGGACAGTGTCCCTCTTCATCCTTCTTTTCCTTCTATCCTTATGACTTCCTCGATGGTTTGCAAGGATCTTTGAGGCCATCTGAAGTGGGTCTATATCACCGTTTCAAAAAGTAAAATGTCGAACGCTCACAATAGTGAAAGTGCCAAAATGTTGAAGGTCCGTTTTTGAGATTGCTGTACAGTGAAGACTGGAATATTTGCCCTTTCCTCACTGTAGTGCAATCTCGGAGCTGGAATATATATTTAGCGGGGGGTGTGGGGGGAACAGCACCCCACAATAACAAGTTCGAATTTTGGCATTTTTGCTCTTGTGAGTGTTCAACATTTTGCATCTTCGATACAGTGATATAGATGCTGAAGTGGGTCTATATCACCATATCGAAATGTAAAATGTCGAACGCTCACAATAGTGAAAGTGCCGAAATGTTGAGGGTCTGTTTTTGAGATCGCTGTACAGTGAAGATTGGGATATTTGTCCTTTCCTCACTGTAGTATGATCTCGGAGTTGGAATATATATTTAGCGAGGGTGTGGGGAGCACAGTCCCCACAATAACAAGTTCGAATTTTGGCATTTTCGCTCTTGACCTTCAACATTCAACATTTTGCATCTTCGATATGGTGATATAGATGCTCTGATGTCATATACCATGGTTGCACCACAACATCCAACTTCTTCTTTATCTAGAATATCACTTGAGTCAGTAATATAGGATCTCCCTTCCTGACTTTTAATTATCAATCAGATCAGGAGATTTACCATCCAGCACTGGATAGACGTTTGCTGCTGGTATAGATCATAAAATTATAGAGTTTCCACTTAGACAACCAGTGAAATAATTTCTGTCACTGTTCCTTGCTGTTACCTCAGCTACTGAGGTCTACAATAGAATCTTTTGGGACACTCTGATTTTGACCTCCATGATATTTAGGAGAAGTTCCATCGGCAATAGGATTTGAACGTATTCTACACAGAAACATTAGCAAGAAATTCATAAGACACTGTCTCTACAGACTTGGATTTTTTTTTCTTTGGGTGGTGGTCATTCTTCTCAGCTGCCTTACCGAGTTTACAACTAACAAGTCATTTATCACCAGATAAATACCTATCTTGGTTGAAGAAATCAGAACATATTACCTCAGGTCTGATTATGTGATAACAAAACCACTGTCCATTGGCCTAATGTGATTTCCTATAACATATATCTATGCTCAGTCTTCTGTTTGCACAGTGTGGCCATAATGGACAATCCATTAGTAGGACAGAAACCAGTGATAAAACTTTCTTTAAGTGAAGATCCTCTCAATCACGCCTCTTCAGCTATCTCAATCATTCCTCTTTAAGTTTATTACTAGAACTACACAGTTAGCAATAACCAGTTCATTAGATGTCTCCTAGACAGCTGGATGTTTCAAACTACTGCCAGCTTCATATGCACAATTAATGCACAAGGATTACCCTTTTGCAACTCACATTCACATTGTGGTTTTCTTCACATTTATCAGACAAGCACTAACTTCTACTTTATGACACACAGACAGAATCTATGAGTTTCCCCATATCTGACTCATCCAAGTATTAGGTTCAGAGCAGTAAATGACACCAACCATGTTAATGAGGTTTGATACCAGAACAAATGCTCTGTCCAGCAGTCAGTTTTTCTGGTGTTCGATATTGCTTTTCTATCTTCTTCATTAAGTTATGGCCCCTTTCCCATCAATGAAATAGCAGTCCATATTCTCTAAGTTTCTATTTCCAAGTTGTTGTCTATACTAATATACCTTGCACACGTATACACATGTACACATGCAGACACACACACACACACACACACACACACACACACACACACACACACACACACACACACACACACACACACACACACATGCACTGTTATTTTTAGAATCTGATAAAATATGACTCTAGCACTAGTTCTTTCCTTCTCACGCTTTAAACCATGTTGCCACCAGTTATTCAGATCTATCAAAACAAAAGACATACATTAATTTTACTCTTAAACCAATCCAGCCTTTAAATATTCATATGGTAGCAATAAGCTCAAATCAGTCAAAATGCAACATTCTTCATCTGTGTATCTTGGTACATCTGTTTGGTCTTTTTGATTCCCTTTTAGACTCATTTCTACTTGCTTTACTCCCAGCTGCAACTGACTCTGACTCTGCTCTTTAAACCCCTTTACTGTCCGGCTCTGTCCTCACTAATATCACATTATACCCCTCCCAGAACTCTCCCGGTCTCTGAACAGCTCCATATGGACACCTGTAAACCAAACAAAAACATTGGTAAACTTTACAAATATATTTTCCATGCATGGAACAAACTCCCCCATAACACCCAAATGATTTCTAACAAATCTCTTTAAATCTGAACTTAAAACATTTCTCCTAAATGCCAACTTCTGTCACTGCAATGATCCCACTTAAATCTCATCTTACCACCTTGCTACCTCTCACACTTTTAACACCAACCTGTTGCAAGTTCTATCCCATTTGCATATGTTTTTTTTTGTTGTTGTTAATTAAAAAAAAATCTAACTTTTGTACTGCATGTTATGCACACTATTGTAATGTTTATGTAAACTTCATTCTTAGGCCTTTTGTAAATTTTAATGTTCTCATGTAAAGCACATTATTGTAGTGTTTGTGTAAAACTTCATTGTCAGATGTTTTTCTTTTTTGGAACTTTGTAATAACTGTCTGGAGCTTTTCTCCTCTGGTCTCCACTGCAAACAGGCCACTGGCTCAGTTGGACTAACCAGGTTAACAAATGACAAATATCTCTTTACCTGCACTAGACAGAGGCCAAGTATTAGTGCAGTTGTATCGTTCTTCGTGTAACCTTTAAGATGAAATTTATCAATAAAGGGCATGCAACATGATTTTGGAATTATTAATGTAAATATGAAAAGGCAAAGCCGCGGTGGTGCAGCGGTAGTGTTTTCACCTCACAGCAAGCAGTTCTCCCGTTCAATTCTCAGCTGAAGCACCTTTTGTGTGGAGTCTGAATGTCCTCCCTGCGGTCGAGTGGCATTTAAAAGACATGTGTGAATGGGCATGCCTTCGTTGAAGGTTGGGCGTCAGGCTGGCACCTCGGCACTGTAAAAATCTACTGCCAATCATTAGCAGACTGGAGTTCCGCTGTGGTAACCCCTAACCGGGAAAAGCCGAAAGAAGAAGAAAGAAGATCTCTTCTCTGTGTACGTGCATTTACCAGCTGAGCTTATTAGAGTGGTCTCTGACATCAGCACAATACAAATGATATTCAGCTTTGTAGCTCAACTTCAGCATGTGTTGTCCACTCCTGACTCACTATTACAATACTTGGACTGAATCCAAAATTTGATGACCATCAACAACAATTAAAACTTCTGTCATGACCATTCATGACATCTTGAGGAAATATAATTGTCCAAACCCTGATGCCATTGTAATTTACATTGGTGATAGGTTGTGTTTTGTGAGAAAAGTAAGAAATCTTTGTGCAGTTTTTGATGACAAACTGACCCTCAAGGGCTAGTTGTCAGCTGTCATAATGACATCTTGCTTCCACTGCCAAAGTACCTCTCTCATTAAGCCTCTTGATACCCAAATGATATGTAGTTGTTCAGACTCTAGTTTATTCTCAGCCTGACTATTACAATTCCTCATACCTCAGGCATCCAGAAAGTGATTGTAGCACATTTACATGCTGATATCTCCCATCACCATCATATGTTTACATACTGTGGAATTTCCACTGGTTGCCTGTATAATTCTCTGTTACTTTCAAAGTTTTGCTTCTGGTTTACCTAGCGCTGTACACTCTGATGCTTTTAACCCCATATTGTCTGGACAGACTCATTTCTTTCTCTTCTTTGGGACTTTTGCAGATTACTGTGGGACCTTAGAAATTCAGGCTTTAAGCCTTCAGGCTCCAATCTTTGGAATCTTCAACCAGAGTGATTATTTCTTGCAATAGATCTTTCAGATTTACAAGTTATCTGAAAACATAATTATTTGAGCAAGTATGGGATGCTGCCTGATTCATTTTGCCTTTTACTTCTGTATCTCCAACTATTTCATTGGATTAATTTATCTGGCTGCATTTTTCATTGTTATTTCGTTCTGTGTTTTTTTTATCTCATATTTAGCATATGTGTGTGCTTATAATTTGCATCTACATTTTATTTAATCTGTTTTACAATTATTTGTAATTGTGCTTGGTTGACAAGCACATAAATAAACTTGACATAGAGCACTATTCAAAGGACATTTCCTCCCCTTTTCGTATATAACTAAAATGTATAAATCCTTTTTCAAAAAGTGACCCATAAGCAACTAGCATTCAGAGCTGAATAATATATGTGCATTTGAAATAAATAAATTAAAACATTAATTTTCTACATAGATGTACAAGCAATAAACATTTTCAAAAGAAATTAAAAATACATTCAAAAATGACAGAGGTCAGTCAGAAAATCCATCTAACATATAAACTTAATCTGTCCACTTCTGACTAAAAAAATATACTGTTCCTAATTCATTCTTGCTTTAGTCATAAATGTAATTTCAAGTCCTTGCAAGTACTAGACTTTTGTCTCTGTCCCAGAGGTATGCATCATTAGGCAAAGGCTGCAGCATCTTCTGTTTACTTTTGCAGCTGTTACCTCTTTAAATTAAAATAGCGCCCTTGTTTTTATAAGTCCCCTAAGAGGATACCCTGTTGCTTAAATTTGAATTTAGAAGATGTCTTTTTACTTGTCCAAAGAAGAAGGGTTTGATTTAGCAGAACATACTCCAATTAAGGGCATTGCCATGTAAACTAACCCTGAAGCCTTCAGGCAGGAGGCTTATATAAACTGTAATGCATTTCCACAGTAGCACATGAAGTTATATAAGATTTTATACATTTTGTTTTACATATTACAACTCACTAAAATGAGGTTGTACAATGTAACTTCATATATGTTTATATTTTATACAAGCATTTACACATATTTTAATTAATATGCTCCAGTGCAGTTACTTTCATTTTATGCCTTTTACTTTTGAAAGACAGATAATATTGCCATAGTCTATTACAGCCTTCCTCACAGGGATACACCCAAAGACCTAAGTATGTTTTTATGCATTTACACGCACCATGGAGTGAAACCCAAGACAGGGGACATGGAAACCACACAGAATGCTGAATTATGGACTGTATGGAATGCGAAATTACTAATATAAATGAGCAAGTCAGCTATATATGTGTATATATATATATATATATATATATATATATATATATATATATATATATATATATATATATATATATATATGTGTGTATATATATATATATATATATATATATATATATATACATATATATATATATATATATATATCTATATCTATATATAAATGTATATATATATATATATATATATATAGAGAGAGAGAGAGATTAATATACAATTCAATGCCTTGTACTGCATCCCATTTAGACTAGATATATTTTATTTAATAAACTATATAACCCCCACATTTAAAATTATTTTCTTGCTTTTTGTTAACTGTTGCTTACCAAGAGGCATCTTGACATTTGTGCATACTGCCTTTTGACTACCTACTTGCATTTCATTGCATTCAGTGCTCCATTTGCTAATGTTTGCCTTCATGAAGTAAAAAGTCCCATTTCTTTCACTGGCCTGGTATTACTGTTAAGATCATTATGAATCATGCTGTCTGGTACATTTTTTCCTAAAATCTGTTGGCTTGCAGATTTGCTGTCTTTGGTCACTCTCCTTTTGGCAACATACATCCAAGACTGCTTGCATTTGTAAAATTCCTGTCCTAATTGCCTGAAAGTTAACTTTTCTAGTTTATTAATCATGGCTCTTTCCACAGACAGGACTGCAGCCATATTGCATCAGTCAAAATGAGGCATAGTCAATTCCCTAATCAAGCATAACTTCTCCCCTTTTTGTCACATGGAGATATGATCTGATATGCTCTTTTCTTGTTTCAAATCAACAGAATAGATTATATTGGGTTGCTACATAATTTATGCTTCTATGCAGATTTCCATTGTGATTCACATTACCCGTTCTTATAACTGTTATTTGTTTATTGCGTTGATACTTCCCCTTATACATGGATACTAGGAGATACATATCTTCTTGAATACACAAATATCAGAAGTTGTATATTTCATTAGATCTGTAGAATTTATACTTGTTCTTTTTATTCATTTTGGATTGGAACTCTCTGTGTGTTCTAGCAGCTTGGTTTCAAAGATAGAAAACATCTGGATGTTATGTTGTCCTATCGTGCCTTCATTCTTGCTGGTTGGGTTCGGAGCCGAACTCGGCTTCGACTCGGCCGTATATTAAAGCTCAAGAGCTTCTACTGGCTCGAGGCTATAACCTATCCCATAGTGGTTGACAGCTGTTCCCCAGATCTTATTTGCTGCTTGAAGTTTCGGGATTGTCTTTGCTAGCTCAGGCTATTAAAATTGAATATTATACTCTATTTTGGCATTACTTCTCTTAAAACATACTATTACATCCTAGTTTACCTGCCCCACTTATAGTACAGTGCCCTTTTTTGTGGTGTTTTCATATTTTGGCTATTTTTTCTTTTGAGGCTGCTTTTTTGGCCGTGTTTTCTCTTTTTCCCCATTTTTTTTCTAGTCAGAGAATCCGTTTCAGTTAGAGGATACTTCCACCTTTTCTTTTCCCCCTTAAGGAGTCACTGTTTAAATTAGAGGCATCTCCTTGGGTTGGAGGAGATTGTCGTTTAATTTAGAGAATTCGCCTCCACCCTATCCTTTCTGGTATAAAAAAAAGATAAAAAAATAAATGCCTTTCTGTCTTGCTTCACCTTTTTCTTTGATAGTTAAAGTTTTTGAACTGTTTCTAGGTCTCTGGTTATACCGGGGAATCAGCATGCTAGGACTACTGCTTCAACAACGAAGGGTGGTTTGCATCCCAGCATCCCAGCTCCAAATTTGACTATCTCATTAATACAAATTACACTTTTTCTAAAGAACAACCTGACGTACGAGGCAACACTGTCAATGCTGACAATATGCACTTTAAATCTTTAAAAGATATTATTTTTACCTTTGAAAAGAACTTGTTTAAATATAAAAGCTTGCAGCTTGAGTCTAAATACTTTAGAGAATGTATTAAAGCCAAAGTGGTACCACAAGGCTTATGGGTTTTCAAATTTCCATTTGGGATTTACTATGATAATTGTATTAGTGAGGATTTTACTAATATGTTTAATGGGTAGGGTTTTGAACTGTTGCAAAAAGTGTTGGTTTACCATGAAAAAATGCAAGTGGAATTGCAGAATGAATTGGCTGTATTAAGTGTACAGATTATTAATGATTTGTTATTTGAACAATATGAACTGTTTTATCAAAAAATATTAGAAAGAGTAGAGAAGAAATGCAATGTGTTATTCCATAAAAAAGTAGGAAATTGTCCAGGGATATCAAACAATATCAGTTAAAGTAGGCCTATCCGACTAATAAAATTTTTGTTAAACATGATATTGGTGTATTAGATGAACAACAATTTTTCAACGATGAAACACTTGTGAATGAGGAACCTGAGTTTGAGGGAACACAAGAAGGCATAGTTAATCAGGATTTTCCCCCATTACATCACTCAGAAAGAATAGCAAGCAGGAATTATGGACACAATTATGTGGGTCAGTAACCCAGGAAAAACTCATATTGGGGGAGAGGCAGGAATTACTATTAAGTATACCCCCCGATGTTGAAGGTGATAACATTGTTCACATTTTTGAAGGATTCAACATTTATAATTATACCAACCAACCTATTACTAATGAACATTTTACACTTTTTTTGAAGGGTTTTAAATTTGTGCCTGCCAGTATCCCGGACATTGTTGACTGTCTCCTGGATATCCATTTTAACACCGGGAAATTGAATTTTCAGGTCATGTTTTCTAACCAGGAGGTTATTCATAATGGCAAAGGTGGTCTTAGGAAAACTAGTATATTTACTCTGTCTTTGCACCCCCTTATACACACCTTTGAGACCGCCGTTAAGGAGGATATGTATAAACTGTGGGCAGGGAACAAAAATTTCTATTCCAGTCTTAACCCCAAAGAAAGGATTTTATTGAAGCAAATTAGAGAGGACAGGTCAGTGTGAATTATGACCCCCAATAAAGGGGGAGGTATAGTTATTTTTAATACTACTGATTACATCAACATCATTCAGGACTTGTTATTTGATCAGGATAATTATACACAGGTGTTCATTAACCAGATACACATTGGATACCAACGTATTGACAGTTTTTTGTTAGAATTTTTGTTGGATCAACATATTGACCAGGACACCTGTGATCTTTGACCAACACCCACCCCAGGGTTCCTGTGATTTTTGGCATACCTAAGGTGCACAAGAGTGTTTTCACTCCACCCTTTCAACCCATAGTGTCTGCTAGGGTGTCCAAGACCCATAATTTGTCCAGCTTTGTGGAAAACAAGGTTGAACATATTGTCGAAGGAGTTCCACATTTGGTTAGGGACTCCTGGGATTTCTTGGGACAACTTAGTAAAGAAATATGGAGCCCAGATCTTATTTTCTTAACCATAGATGTTAAGGATTTATTCACCTGTATCCCTAAGAAAGATGGTATGGAATTTTTCGAGGATATATTATTTCTCGATTCCAGTTTGACTCGTAGGGATGTCACCTTTATATGTGAATTAATGTCTATGGTTCTAGATTACAACTACATCTATTTTGAAGGGCAATATTACCAACAAATTCTGGGCTGGCTATGGAAGCAGTATGTGCACCAGTGTATGCCAATTTAGTCCTTTTTGGATGGGAGCTTAAACATGTTTTGAATAGCACTTGTTGGGCTGAACATGTACTATTATACAATCGATACCTGGATGACATTTTTATTCTATGGAAGGGAGACAAAGACAATATTCCTGCATTCATTGATTATTTGAATGGAACTACTACCTTCCTCAAGTTTACATTTTCCTGTCATGAACAATTACCGTTTTGGATACATTAATTTCCCATAATGACCATGGCTTCAGATCTCAGGTTTTTCGTAAGAGTACTTTTTGCAACTCTTACTTTCATTTCAGCAGTCATCATCCCTTGTCCCAAAAGAAAAGCATTGTTAAAGGACAGGTTATACGTATTGCTAAAATGACTTCTGAACACATCAATGTCAAAAAAGAAATTGTTAATTTGACCAACCTGTTTTTACAAAGGGGCTATCCCAAAGACATGATAAATTCAATTTTGGATGAAGTGTATGGTGAATGGGGTATGAAATACAATCCCCATTTGGGAGCAGGTCAGTTTATAAACCCACCCTTGGGTAGTCCTCAATTCCATCCTGGCTCTGGGGCATTTGCAAGAGCATGTATAGTACAATACAGTACTATATCTAAAAATATTAAAGCTATTATGCGAAAAAATTGGAGTATTTTTAGAACCAACCAGGATATTTACCAAACTTTGGGTGACCAACCCTTTTTTATAAACAAGGTGGGAATGAATCTTAAGAAATTGGTAGAGAAAACAAAAAAATTGTATTGGAAACGGGAATGGGAAAGGAACTTCAAGTTGTGGTAGTTGTTCCCAGTGTAGTTTCATTTTTAGCGGAACTGTTACTACATTGAGTGACAGATTAAGGACGAACATCAATTTTAGGAATGGTAATTGTAGAACACAGACGTTAGTATATCCGGCAATGTGTGATACCTGTCCGGCATACTACGTCAGAAAGATCTTTCAAACGTAGGATTTACGAACATTTATATGAATTAAAAAATAAAAAGGAAACTAATGCACTGTACAGGCATTCACTAAGCTGTCCAAATTTCCAAGGCTTCACGTTTGGTATATTAGACACAGTTGACATTGAACCCGGGGGGGGGGGATTGGAAGAATCAGCTTAGCAAAAAGGAACTTATGTGGCAACTCAGGCTTGCCACCAACTTCCCCCCAGGACTAAATGATAACGTTTCCATATTACCCTAAAGGACAGAATCCAAATTAAGGACTGGGACCTCAGATTAAATAGATGACTTTATAATCATTGTGCATTTCCTGTCTACTAAGACTCACAAGTATTTTTAAACATTTTTATAAAAGTATTCCTATGTTTTTAGGCATGAAAAATGTTTATATTTTATACATACATTCTTTTATACATTTTAAATACAAAACAAAAAATTCTTTTAAAACTATGCATTTGCATATACTATGTTTCACAAGAGCTGTGCATGCATATACATAGACTTTTATACTTGAGAATTTAGTATTTATTTTATATTGGAGTATGTGTCCTTAAGCAAGTTTTTTCTTAATTGATTGATTTAACCTAATTCATTAGTTTAATATGTGCTAATTTTTTAGGTATGTATAGACCTCTTCAAGCATGTGAATTATCCTTGTTCTGATGAAGTCATTGTCTATGATGAAAGAGCTTAATAGATTTTGCTGGTGTTTGATTCAAATAAAGTGGAGTTTTCCTTGATGGCTACTGGCTGCATTACTTTTGGTTCTGAACTGTTGCGTTACTTGTTTTTTGACAGCTAAATATGTCAAAAGAATCTGTTAAAGAACATAAATCTGTATTTAAAAAGTGCAATTCATGCACTCAAAAAAATGTCCATAACGGATGGGCACACAAGTTATGTCTATTGTCTAGGGACCTGTCCATCTCCAAGACTCCTGCTCCATTTGTCATAGTTTTAGTGCCAGGGTCTTACAAGAGAAAAAAAATAAGCTCTTTTTAAGGGGCTTGTTGAAAGTGGATGATGGTAGTCAGACTTCAAAACTGGAAAAATCAAAAAAGTCTGCTTCTTTGGCTCCAGTGTCTGAGCTGTCAAGCAGTGTCAAAGTGATAGTATCCTCAGATCCGAATGTTTCCGGTTCTGACAAGTCTGGTCCTCACTCAGTTCCATCTGTCTCTTTGGAACTGTTGCAGAGCAGAAAGAGGAGTCGGTCACCATCTTGGAAGCCTGTCCATTTGGTGCTGCCATCTCCTTTGCTACAGTCTGTGGCAGGTAGCCACAAGTCTTCAAGCCATTCCTCTTGATCCTCCAGATTGTTGGATGATGATGTGGAGTGGGTCGTGAAGAGGCTGCTTTGGACACGGGCCCTATCAGAAATTCTCTCAAGCCCAGCCCATCGGATCATGGAGTCGACAACTGTACCTCTGATATTGTCAATTCCTCCTGGAAGTCATTGTGCTGGAACCACTGGAGCCAGTAATCACTACTGATATCTCAGCTCTGACCTCTGCTCTGATCTCTTTGATGTGTTTTCCATCGAGAGATCTGGGGGCCGACACTCCCTGGTCAGCTCCAGGGGGGAGAATCAAGTCGGACCCATGTTGGAACTGGCTCTGCCACTCGGAGCCTTGGCTCAGGTGAGTTTGACTCCCACATCAGCCTCAGACCCACCCTCCTCAGTGCCACAGAGATCTCCCAACCCCTTGGGTCCGGAGTCTCTCTCAGCCCAGGACCACAGTACCTTCGAGGTGATGCAGAGTGTGCTCTCCACTGAATCTGTTCCACCTTTGGCTCTAGCCTCTCTTCCCCCCAAGGGTCCGGTGTCCACCTCTTCATTATTCCTCCATCACCCCAGAGTAGAGAGCTGGTGCCCCAGGAAATCCCACTGGGTGGAATATCCTCTTCTGATATCTCCCCAGAGCATCCCCCTGAGGAGGTCCCTTGGAAGAGGCAGTCTTGGAGGAAGCACGTAGACTCCAATGAGTCTGTCATTTCTGATACTGACTTGGAGGAATCAGAAGGGTCCACATGGCCACCCTCTGAGGATGTCTCCTTTTCAGATATCCTGGAGATCTTTAAGCAGAGGGGCAGCTGAAGTCCCTTTCCCCTTCTGAAGATGAGTCTGTATACCTGGAGGCATTTGGCTCTTGCCCCTCCATCTCTTGGGTGTCTCCACCTTTTGACCCTCTCCTGGGTGTAGTGAGTCAGAAAGTGTGGGAGTCTCCAGAATCAGTTGACCCCATTCTGTGGATGCCAAATAAATTTATTGTGGCCAAAGAGGACAGACAGTATCTAACAAAGGGTGTGCCAGTAGATGTGATGGTGGTGGCTGTGGCCACAAAGAAGGAGTTAGCTGAAACTTCTGCATCTGTCCATCCATCAAACAAGGAGTCTCACACAATGGACAGGTATGGGAAGTATACTTTCTCCTCAGTGGCCTTTACCTTGTGTTCTCTGAATTATTTATCACATTTCACCTGACTTCAGAGGGATCTCCTAAAAGAGCTGGGAGATACCCTACAAGGTGCTATAGCCCAGGATTTATCTGATAAGATTCTCAGCTGGCAACCTTAACCTCCATCACTAACTCCTCCATGCACCTCATTTCCTATGCAGCTGATGGAGCGAGCAGGGCAGCAGGCACAGGAATAGCTCTTCAGAGACATTCCTAGATACGCCTTTGTGATTTTGCTGAACCCTTCAGATCTTCCTTCTTTGACGCTCCCTCTGATGACTTGTCCTTGTTTGGGCTGAAAGTGAAATAAACTCTCAGCAGGAGCCAACAAGATGGTAAGACTCTATCTGCCATTGGAGTCCATTTTTCCACCCCTACCAGACCTTTATCCTAAAGGACAAAAGAGCAGAAAAATGTGGTTCCAGACGTCCAAAGAGGCCTTATCTGACACTCATGGTGATCCCTCCCCCAGGGGCAGAGGGGGAAATAACAATGGAAGACACCATCCACACAGCAGAGGGCATCTGCAGAGCCAGGGAGACAGAGATACTTTCTCTGGTCGGCCCTTCCAGTGCTCCTGAAAGGTGACCAACTGTCCACCTCTGGAGGCAGTTGGAGGGAGGCTATTGCTGCACCCAGAAGCCTGACTGAATTTGACTCAAGACAAATGGGTACAGTCCATTATATTCAGGCGTTACAACATTCCTTTTCACAGTTCACCTCGTCCGTCAAAGTTTATCCCAGACATTCCACCCAGTCAAAGGGATCAAGCAACACCAGAAATTCAAATGTTGTTAGAAAAAAAGAGTCATCCAAGAAGTTCCTGCAGACCAACTAGGATTCAGAATTTACTCAAGGTTCTTTTTAGTTCCAAAACAGACAGCAGTCTGGAGACCCATATTGGATCTCTGCAGACTAAAGAAGTTAGTGAGGAAGTCAAAGTTCTGGATGGTAACACTACAGTGTACACTCCCGTTTCTGGAATAAGACAATTGGATGTGCTCGTTAGATCTTCAGGACATATACTACCACATAAAGATGGACAGGCGCTCCAGAAGATTTCTATGCTTCTGGCTGGGAGCCAGTCATTACCAGTTCAGAGTTCTGCCCTTTAGACTCACTACAGCCCAAACAGTGTTTACAAAATGCATGGCAGTAGTCACGGCTCATCTGACACGTCAATGATTCCAGGTGTTTCCATACTTAGACAACTGGCTCCTAACTGCCACCACCAAGCAGCTACTAATCAAAGCAAGAGACTATACCATCCATCTCTTCTCAGAACTAGGCATTACTATAAATGCAGAAAAATCTGCCTAGTTGCCATCACAGCATATTACCTTCATAGGTGCAGATTTAAATAAAAATGACATGTTGGCAAAACTACCCCAAGAAAGGATTCAAACATTACACAGTCAGATACTTACGTTACTCAACAAGAAAAAAGTACAGGCAAGATTTGCCCTCAAAGTCCTAGGTTCTATGGCAGCAACAAAAAAAAAACTACTTCCTCTGGCATTACTTCACATGTGAATATTACAGTGGCTACTCTTCGCTCAATGGTCCATACAGGAGCTACCCATGTCTCACGAGATCCTCATAACAGACTCCTGCAAGAGGGATCTGCTTTGGTGGATTCACTCCAATCAAGTAACAGTCTGTAGACCATTTGTACTCCCCCAACCAGTCACTACAGTAACCATGGATCTGTCCCAGATAGGGTGGGGGGCATTATCTGGGACAGATGGTCCCAGATGTTTGGAAAAACCAAGAGTACCATTTGCACATCAATGTCCTAGAGATGAGGGTGGTGCTTCTGGTGTTGTAAGCTTTTCAGAACTCTCTTCCCACGGGGACTCTTGCAATTCAGACAGACAATATGTTGGTGGAATGGTACATAAACAAAAAGAGGGGAACCAAATCCTACCCCCTATGCCGAGAGGCCCAGAGAATTTGTCAATGGGCAATATCTTCTCAACATTTTCTAATGGCAATGCACATCCCGGGGAAATCCAATGTCATAGCAGACAGGCTAAGCAGAGCAATTCTCATGCCTCACGAGTGGTCCCTGAATCAGGAAGTTGTGAATCAAAGTTTTTGCAAATGGGGCCAGCCTTGCTGTGACCTTTTTGCCACTCCCTTCAATGCCAAACGCAGCAACTATTTTGCCCTCATTTCCCCTCTGGGAGAGTCACCAAGGGATGGACTCATCCATGATTGGCCCCAGTACGTCTTTATGCTTTTCCCGTTTCCTTTGTTTCCCAAAGTTATTCAGAAAGCCAAGTAATTGAGTCGCAGGTTAATTCTCATTGCTTCATACTGGCCTCATCAGATCTGGTTCCCTTTCCTTTAGCCCCACCTTCAGGAGGACCAATGAATCCTGGACCCAGTGCCGAATCTTCTGACGCATCAGTCAGGAACGCTCCACCTTGCCCTTCAGAGCCTCAAGCTGACAGCTTGGTTTCTCCACTTCCAATCTTAGCCAGACTTCTAGAATTATCCCTGGCAGTATGCCACATTTTGGTATCTTTGCACAAAAAGACAACTAGGAAACTTTATGCGAGCAAATGCAAGAGGTTCTCTTGTTGGGTGGACAAGAAACACATAGATCCCTTTACAGCCTCTATACCTGAAATTTTGGAATTCCTGACAGAAAATTTTAATCAAGGAGCAATGGCTGCCACTATTCCAGTTCAACTAGCTGCTATATATCCAATTATCATGTGGGGGAACTCGGATCCAATGTAACGTCCCACAAGTTATGCAAGGCCTTCCTCAGAGGCACCTTTCTGTTAAGACCTCCTGTAAGAGAACCTCCTATACCATGGGATCTAAATTTAGTATTATCGGCACTGATTCTTCCCCCTTTCAAACTAGCATCCTCTTGTTCTTTAAAATTTTTATCCTGGAAAATTCTCTTTCTTACAGCAGTTACCTCAGCTAAGAGGGTTTCAGAGTTGCAGGCCTTATCCATCCGTCCTCCCTAATTGATCTTCCACAATGATAGAGTTTCCCTCAGAACAAATCCCTCCTTCTTACCAAAAGTTTGTTCTGAAACAAATTTAAACCAATCTATAGAATTGCCTGTGTTCTTTCCTAATTATAGCAACAAGGCAGAATATAAGCTTCACCAATTGGATGTACATAGACAACTGCATTTTATTTTACACAGGACAAAATAAATCAGAAAGTCAGATCAATTGTTTGTGTCCTATTCAGAAACAAAAAAAGGCCGGGCAGTCTCAAAAGTTACTTTGTCCAAATGGCTTACTGAGACTATCAAATATGCTTATCACTCTCATGATAAAGAACCGCCAGAGAAAGTGAAAGGACATTCAACTACAGCAGTGTCCACTTCCATTGCCTCTCAAACCAGACTTCCATTGGATTCAATTTGTGCTGCTGCTATATGGGTTAATCCTCACACCTTCTTCTCTCATTACAAAGTAGATGTGGCCTCCCAGAACAGGGCATCATTTGGTTCCACTGTCCTGAAGGGTTTATTCCCTTGAGCCACCCAAGAGAAAGGTGCTGTGGACTCTGTCCCAACCAGCAAGAATGAAGGCGAGATAGGACAACATAACATAACGAAGTAATGTACTCACCATAAATTTCCATGTTTGTTGTCTAGTATCTCGCCTTCATTTTTGCATCCCACTCAGCCATCCCCCTCCTGGAGGATCTAGAGGAATTGTTACAAACTGGCAAATATGGCCTGATTTCCATCTTGCCTTCCTTTTTTATGACCAATACATTTCATATATTTCTCTTTCTGGATATTAGACATATCATGGGGAGCTCTCTCCCTCAAATGAGATCTGGGAAACAGCTGCTATGCACCATAGGATAAGTTATAGCCTCCAGCCAGTAGAAGCTCTTGAGCTTTACTATACGGCCAAGTCGGAGCCATGTTTAGCTCCGAACCCAACCAGCAATAATGAAGGCGAGATACTGGACAACAAACATGGAACATTATGGTGAGTATATAACTTCTTTTTTTGAAAAGTCATGTTGAACATGTAACAGTGCTGAATCTGAGCAACATTTATCCTTTATATGATGTTTGGAACTTTTGTTTTGGACTTGGGAAACCTCTAAATTGCATAGAAGCAGAAGAAAGATTCTCATTTTTCATTTAATTCTGTAACTTAATGAACTGCTTTTAAACTTGAAATAGCAAAGCATTTATTATGGGGCTATAGAATGGAAAATATAATCTGTCCATGAGACAATCAACCAAATATTTGATCATCTGCTTGTGTGTAATTTGAAGGAGCTTGATATTTTTAATGACATTTGTCCAGGTTCCTAAAATGTGCCTCTCAGTGCAAGTCTGCCCTTATTCTGAAGGGTTATTCTCACTGTAAGTGACTAACTTTGTTGTGAGGCCTATCAATAAACAGGCTTACACAGGGGGCCAGATTCCAAAACACCTGATCTTAGCTTGCTCTCAAGGTAAGTTTTCATTTATACTATGAGCCAGTCTTTTGGAATTAGGCCCATAATGGTTGTCAGGTGGCAGTCTTCTGTAGAAAGTGGTCGTAACAGTACATTTATTTGCAGTTAGCATTACTGTGTCAATTGCATGCATACATTTTCACTATGAGGAAACACAAAGCATTAAAATCAAACAAGACATACTGTGGGAGAAGCGGTGCAAATGCTCTTTCAGAAATTTCAGTAGGTGGTTTTAACAAAGAGAAACTGACTGAAAGACCAGACCATTTTGCTATACTTGTTAAAATATTTGTGGAAGCATTTTCTGTTAAAACATTTAAAAATGTTCCTCACACCATCTACAGGCCCATGAATTAATGGAGAGGTGTATCCCTCCTCTTAACGCAATGCTGTGAGCATTTGCAGAGTAGGTTAAGTGGAAGAGGGACAAGTAACTAGCCAATTTCTTTTTTGCATAGAGTGAGATGCCCCAAGAATTACCATTTTTTGACCATTTAAACTGTTTATGGTACTTAGGTTAAGGGGTTTATAGCAATATTTTTTAATTAATTGGAGTCTGACTGAAATTCACACAAAGAATATGCTGTGAAGTACATAAGTGATTTTCAGGAGACAGTTTACAAAGCGTATGTGTTTAGCACAGGAAACATATTACAAGCATACCAACAACACAATGTGTAGCATTCCGTGATGATGAGATTCAAGAATAAACTTTTAGTAAAAATATAATTCTGTTTATTTCTGTTCAATAGGCAAAGCTTCTAGCAGCATGGGAGGTAATTTTCTCTGCTGTGAGAAAGTTAAATGATGTTAATTATGTTGTGGACTTTCCAGGTGGAAGGCAGAATTACATACTTCAACATGTTAACATGATGAAACCCTACTAAGACCTAGACTCATTACTATTAATTATTAGCTGAGAATCAGAGTAGGAATCACAGGGGGATCTTGTAGTACACCTTCTCTGTGAGGTCATTCTATACTGCAATGAATAAGGTAATAGTGTCATGGCAGCTGTACCCTTGGCAGGGCCAGGAAATCTTAACAATATTACAAATGTCTCTGGGCATGTTTACTGATAGTCTAGGTTGTCCTCATGTGCTGAAGCGCCATGTGGACACATGGATCTAATGATCAATTAAACAGACTACATAAAGGGTTCCAAAGCAAGATAAGCAAATCTAACTGCAATTAAAACCTTTGCGTCTTCTAGCAGCTTAATTCAGATACTAAATCTGGTTTTCAGAGTCATACTAACCACCCAGGAGGACTAAAAAAGGTTACTGCTTGTTCACTTTATATTTTGGACTGCTGTTTAGATTTGAGAAATCTCTAGTTTCTAATTTTTATTTTTTCCTGTTCAATTTTTGCCAGAATCACGTTGCTAACATAGGTGATATTCTTAGTCTCACGGTTCATACTTTCACAGCAGATATTTACAAAGAGAGCCACTATGTCTATATGCAAATACAGTAACTGTAGGTTATTCATGCTAGGTACATGGGAAAGCATTGTCATAAAATAATGCACACTTTTTTTGAAATTTGTAGAGTTGTTGAAATTAATCCTTAATGATGTCAAAAGTATTACATGAAAATGTAAATGCTCATACAATTTTGGAAGTATTAAGGTATGATGGATGAACTCTGTTATGCACAATCATGTTAGGTGTATTTAAGACAAGCAGCATGCAGCTGATCTATTTTATTAATTTTTAAAAATATAATAAGAGTTTTATATGTTTTCTATTGGGGTATCCTTATGTGTACACCCTGATTGTTACATTAAGAGTGGGAAAAGGGGAAGATAGGAAAGACTGAAAAAGGGGAACAGGAAAACACAGAAGGAATACATCAAAAGGGTTGTGATAGAAGACATGGGAGAGGATGGCTACTATATTTCTGGTGGAGGACAGTCCCCTGTTTTTCATTTTTTTATGTAAACGGGTAATTTGGGTAGGAAGTAGGTTAGAGAGTATAGATGAAAGAATTAATTAAGGGGAGGGTAAAACGGTGTTCATTACAGTAGCACAACCAGTCAACAGGAACTCAAACATTTAGATGGTGGGAGCTGACAGTGGTGCTATTATTTCCAACCAGGGCAGTGAGTCTTCAACCCACTTATGGGCATCCTAGAGTGGCCAAAGGTGTCTCTCCGCTTCCTGCTCTACCACATGCTCAGCCAGGTCCTGAAGCCTATAGTATTTGTGGCTTGCCAGGATACCAACAGGACTGGTGCCACTGCACCAATCATATGAAAATGTCCCTGAATGGCACAGGGTGAACATTCCATCACCTATGAGGAACATGGTTTGGCAAGGAAAAATAGAAAGAAAAATTAATGCATAATTACAATAAGGAAAAACAATTAGGGAGGGTAAAGAGACAGGAAATTGAGACAATACATTGACTCATAATGTAATACATCTGTGCAATCTTTAAGAGTGATTTCTTATTTTTATTAAATCTTTATTCAGAAAAAAAATATTCTGGGAAACAATACAGGAAATGTGAGCAATCAGTATGATGATTATCAAGTGCTGAAGACTTACATTTGCAGTCTGCTGATGCTAATGAAGTAAGCTGGTGTAACATATGAAATAGCAAAACATTAGAAATATCTTGCTGATACAAATTTTATTTCAGTTGTGTGATGAAAACACATCACTTCTTGCAATGTATTTGTGCATGAATTACTTCTAGATATACACTCGAAAAATCTGGTTATTATCTAACACATTTCTTTGTGGAGTGATAATTTTTATTTCAGAATCATGTTTGCATACTCATGAGCATCACTGGCCAGTCACTTTAGGCGTCTTTAGTCATGTGACTGATTATATGAAATTTCCACTTCAGCTACATATAGAAGACATAGCAATGATTGCTTAATTAGATATGTGCTCAAGTCTTTCTTACATGACTGCATTTATTAAAACCAGCCTTAAAGGGGTGTAGGCTAAAAAGACATATATAATTAGCCCAAGGCACAAAAAGAAAGGTGTTGGTGGAAAAATTAGATTTCATTGGTTACCTTTTCCTATATAACTCTCAATGAGACTGATTTTAATTATATCTGAAGAAGAATCTTTGAGATCCGAAAGCACTTATCATTTTTGAGCTCATAGTTTTAGTTTTTATTAAAGTCACATTTGTTTTTCTTAGAGCCCTGGCTGAGATGATAGTGTTGGCTATATTCTTTCTTGGATTTATTTAACAACGTGTTTTTTAGTGGGTGTCCTGTTTGCTTGTATCTATCAATATATACATACATATATGTATATATATATATATATATATATATATATATATATATATATATATATGTTTATACACACACACACACACACACACACACACACACACACACACACACACACACACATATATATATATATATATTTATATAAACACACACACACACACACACACACATATATATATATATATATATATATATATATATATATATATATATATATATTTATTTATTTATTTATTTATTTATTGTTCACTGCAGGTTGAACTGCAACTGCAGTGACATCCTGACTTACTTTAGATGTTACTATACAGCTTGTCTGTTTGGAGGATTTGTATTTTCTTCAACTTTTGCAATTATTTCCATTGAAATTATGGTTTTGTACGATGAATTTTTAAATCAAATCATGTAAATTTACTGTAATTAACACACTTTTAAATTCTGAAAGTAAACCATTAAACAGTATATTTCTCACTAACCACTCTGCTGGTCATTCAGTTGCTACTTTAACCTTCAACCCCTCACTACCTTCCACTAACTTCGGTCAGACATGTTGTACATGCAGTTAATATTTTGGAAAAAAATACTGTCGTATACAATTGATATATTACTAAATAGTTTGTGGCATAAACAAACCAAAGCATTGGTTAAAGCTCTCTGACTGTAGTACAAATAAATAATAAACTAGTGCATGCAATATATGAACTTATGTGTCAATGCAAATATGTTCTTAATTTGTGTATAAATACACACACACACACACATATATATATATATATATATATATATATATATATATATATATATTACATATACACACACACACACACACACACACACACACACACACACACACACACACACACACACTTCTACACATTTGTACATTATATACAACTATTTAACTATATTTTTACTCATACACATGCTTTTGTATTTCTGCACAAAACATGTTTATGCATAAACATGCCGTATTTGTATACAGATGCATTTCTATTTAAAGATATGTTTATGCTTACTCATACAAGTTGATACAAGTTGTCATAGAAGTTGAAACCAGCTTCAATGGCAGCAGATAACTTGCCAGCAGAATATCTAAAATTAACAGCAAATGGTATTGCCTTCCCTGTGTCAATACTTATAAACCACTCTATAACAGAACACTATGTCCCAGCTATTTGGAAAAATCCATATATTACACCATTACACAAAAGAGGTAGTTCAACAGAACTAACAAACTACTGCCCATTGCTATACTTTCATTGCTTTCTAAAATTCTGGAAAAATGTATTCACTTTTGACTTCTTAAACACCTTCTTAACAATAATCTCTCATTGTCACAGCATGGATTCTGACCACATCATAGCACTACTACAGCTCTTCTAAGTTTCATTAATATCATAAATAAATTTAGAGATGATGGCAAAATAATATATTCAGTCTTTTTGGACATGTCCAAAGCATTTGAGACAGTTTCCCATCCTAAGTTACTGTCCACGCTGAAACATCTTAATATCAACCCTGATGCTGTTAACTGGTTTCAAACTTATCTATCTAGCTGCCAGCAAGCTGAGAAATGGAAGCAAGATCTAGTCCCACTCCTTCTTGTTGCACTTGGAGTCCCTCGGGGTTCAATCCTATGGCCCCTCCTCTTCAGTATATTCATAAATGATCTTAATACTGCCTCCTCTCAAGCATCTGTTATACAATATGCAGATGATTCAGCTCTCATTTGTGTAGCATCCACAATAACTCAACTTCTTACAATCACACAAAAAGCCTTCTCTGATATTGAAACATGGCTAGCAAACTCACAACTCATTCTCAACCCTAATAAAACTATACTTATGATCTTTTATCCATCTAAACCTACTAACCTCCCGGCTAACCTTTATATCACTGCCAGTAGTAATACTAGAATTTTCCAAGATTCCAAAACAAAACTATTAGGCATCATAATCAACAACAGGCTAAAATTTGGCATACACATTTCTAACACAATCAAAAAGGTTCACAAGAAAATGGAAATAATGTACAGAAACAAAAAATTCTAAACAGGCACTGCAAAAGTAGCTAGAACCCACCTTCTCTCTTCACTCTTCTATGCATACCCCATACTTACCAACCACAAAATGTCAGAACTAATAAATGAGAATCATGTTATAATAAGACTGCCAAATTTGCAACAGACTCCACACATTCAACCCATCTCTGTCAATGCCTAAAAAAATCTTTCTTGGTTGGAACTACCTCATATTATGAACTATAACCAGTTAATAATGGCTCACAAAATAATGCACAATCCTAACAATGTACCGTTCCTAAAAAAACCTTCTACAACAGTACTCTAACATTCATACTCTTCAATCATATAACAAAGACTTACTCCAAGTAACCAAAGTATCCAATACAGCAGGCAACTCTCTTTACTCTTTATTGCTAAAAATTGGAATACCCTTCCACATAGTATTAGATCCATAAGCAATATTAATCATTTCAAAATATCTCTCAAAAGACACTTGTTTCAATCCTGGCTTTGCACATGTAACACTCCAGGTTAATTATTAACTTAGAATTACTTATACAATTTGGCTGTACGTACTAACTCTGTTAACATATCCCTTCTAACAACACTACTTCTCTATAAGTAGTTACATTCCTAGCTGCAACTCTCCCCACAGAAGTATTACTAACTATGCACTACTTTGCCTAAGTGATTCTCTCTGCTTAATTTCCTAACTAATGTTATGCTCCTCCACATATATAAATTCAACCATGTATTTGTCGATATTCAAGTGTTTAAAGACTTGTTCTATTTGATAATATGCATATATTTTTGTTTTTACATTTTTATTCTGTAAATGTGTTAACCCTCATTTTTTTGTCAATTTTTTATAATTTCTATTACATGTTGTGATAATTTGCATGTAAGCATAGACTAGAGCTTTTCTCCCCAAGCCTCCACTAAAAATGGGTACTGTCCCAATCAGACCATCCCAGTAAACAAATGTAAAGTAAATATAGATAAAAAAAATACTTTTAAATTACAGGTGCCTATTTATATACATTTATCTTACATTTAGCTGTATTTATCTATCATGTTTTTAAAATCTTTTTTTTTTGGTATTTTTTGGTAGGATTTAAAATTAACAAGTTAAAATACATATTGTAGAACACTATCCTTCTCGCCCTTAGCTGGTCTATCCACTCAGCCTGCTGGCCAGGCCCAAAGTGGGTGATCTATGTCAGGGATGGCATGTCCTCACTCAGCTCTTGCCAGATTGTCAATCTTTTTCCTCTCTGTGCTGAATAGTCCGGATACGACTCCTGCAAAAGATAGGCCATGAGTTTGGTGGTCTTCTTATCAGACCAACTTGAAGCTTGTGTCCTCACAGGCGCTGCCATCTTTGAAATTTGACTACCAAAGTGAAGAATGCAAGTTTAGGATTGTGGAATACAGGGTTCAAAGCAAGCCTATCTACTATGTAGGGTCTTTAAGAATGGCAAGTTTGGTTTTCTCAAACTACTTTGTCACATAGATATGTTTTTTAAAGAATAGTTTTGCATTTTTTTTTTTGCTATGGCAAATGAAAATCAGTTATTAAATCATTACTTTTTATTTGGTTTTATGTGTCTTTGTTTTTGTGCAGTAATTATGCCATCTTTATTCAATTGACTTTTTACTCATTTCTTTAAGCATGCCCAGGTATTACATCAGTAAATAATGCTTTTTTCTCTGTCACTTCACTTTATAAATACGTTTTCATGCTAGTATCACATTGCTATGATGCAATCTACTGAAAGCTTTGAGGTGATAAGGCATGTCACAGTAGACAGGATGGGCATGTATTAAGCAGTTAGTATATACAAGCTACACATTGTCGACTCCGTTTTCTCTTTTCTATGCATAGGTAAATCTGGGATAGATTAGGCTTGTTTACACATTCATGATGCCAGATTGGCTCAGTGCAGGGCAGCACAGCTTATCAACAGCTATCCAAGGTCTAGTTATATGAATCTGTTGTCAGGCACATTCGAGTATTACTACAATTCATGCAGCGATATTAGCAGTATACTGGTGATAAAACCTGAAAGGATGAAAAAATAAAATTTTATTGCATTTATTTATAGTATGATTATGTGTCACAAAATTTTGGATGAGTGAAAAGTTTTTTTTTACAATTTTATAATTTTAGAACAATTTCAGTACATTTACAATATATATTACAATGTTTTTAGGTTAGAAATATTTAAGATATATTAGCATAATGGTTAAGGCTTTACATAGAGCAGAGTTTGGCAGTAGATTGATTCATATTAATGATGTTCAAGTAAATTTTTGATTTAATTAATGGATTGCTTAAACCAATAGTCTGATTTATTTATAAAAGGAATTGATTTATTTCAGTCACTGTTCTGATGAAATTTACAATCTACAATACTCACAGGTTTAGGATGCAAGACTGAAAGAGGTTTAATAATGGGAATGTATGAATACATTCATTCTAGTAAGAAAATGACAAAAATGTTTTATTTAAACATTCAATTGAATGCAGTAATTTTAAGATTGTTTTGGGGGAAAGTACCCATAATAAAACAAGCATAATTAAGGTGTCTTTGTTAGACAGCAGGGAAGTTTATCAACTAATTAAATTAAATGATGCACAATCATAAATTAAGTATTAACAGTTTACTGTTGTGGAAATCTGAGAGGATAAAATACTTGTATTTTATTGTAGTTGTTTATAATATGATTATATCTCTTAAGAGTTCTAATGTGTGATTTTTTTTTAAATTTTATAATTTTAGAATAACTGCAATACATGAACAATATTTATTGCAGTGGTTTTTAACTTAGAAAGTGTATGCTATATTAATATAATAGTTATGGCTTTAAATAGAGCAGTTGTAGATAATTGATTGATTAATATTAATGATATGCAATTGTTTGAATTTGATTGGTGAATTGCTTAACTCAACAGTTTGAACTATTTATATAAGAGCTTTGTTTATGTCAATGTTCTGTTGAAGTTAACATGCTTACTGAATGAAAAAGCTTAACCATGTGTTTTATCAGTTTTTTCATTAATGTATTACGATTTGGCACTTAGCTTTATTTTTATCAGTTTGAATTTATGCTTTTGTGGAGTTTCACTAATATGGCAGGTGCTCACCAGCTCTTGACAGAAGGCCAACTTTTTATCTGAGCCAGGTACTTCTCATTTGCTCTTGTCTAGGTATGACTCCTGCAAAAGTTGGGCAATGATTTTGGTCTCCTTATTAGCCCAGTTTGAAGTTCAGGTGCTGTCATCTTTGAAATGCTAGTGCCAAAGTAAAGAATGTAAGTACAGACCTATGATTCACAGTATTGAAAATGCAACATTGTGGTGTGTCATCACCATAACTAAACCCAACTACCAAATAGGGTCATTAACTATGGAACTGTTATTATTGGCAAGTTTGATTTATCAAACTGCTTTGTTAGATATTTTTTAAGGAATAGTTTTACATCTTTTATAGCAAATAAAAGTTATTAAGTCATTACATTTTATTTGCTTTTATGTGTTTTTCCTTCTGTATAGTAATGTTGTAATCTTTATATAACTGACTTTAAGGTCATGTGTTACTCATTTTGTACAGCATACAGATAAGCATAGAGGTAAGTGTAACTCAGCATAATTTCCATATAAAACATGTAAATTAACCTGATTCTATTACATTTGTAAATAACGATTTTTTTTCTTTTACTTTAGTTTTATATCAATCATCCCATTGGTATCATGTTGCTACAATAGACACTGGTGAGAGATTTTAGATGATAAGTTGTGTCACATTATGTAGAATGGGCATTGATTAGCCTTCAGGATTATGCGCTCTAAATGTTGACTTCATTTTCCCTTTTCTACGTGTAGGCAAATCTGATATATATTAGGCTTGTTTCCACATTCCCAAGGCCAGCTTGGCTATGTGCTGTTCAGAGAAACTTGTCCATAGCCAACAGACGTCTATATACGTGAATCTTTTGTCATACATATTCATGTATTACTGTGATTTATAGATAGGTACATTATTACTCAACCTAATTTCAACAAGACACATGTTAATGAGCCTGATTTTATATGAATACGTTTAATACTGCCATATTTAATTGTGATCACTTCAGTTAGGTGGAAAATATTTTGGGAAAGTGCAAAGTTTATCAGGTAAGATAAATACAGCAATAAGTTTATACGTTAATGGGAAACAGCATATATTAAATTAATAGAACAGTTATTACAAGAACTGTTTCTTCATTCATGTGAATGTGAGATATAGCTGTTTCATGTTAATAGGGATAACATGAGTGTCATTTATAAATGGGAATTGATGACAGTGCTTTTGGAAATGTATGGGGAAGTACTACTGATGTCAATGTGAAAGATAATTCTTTGAAATATTTTTGTCATTTATAGATTATGCTATAAAATATATTAGTTTATAATATGAAGTGAGTGAAGTGTGATATGCTGTGTTTTCATCAATGTATTGTCAGGATACTTTCAACTTTACTGTGGATGTCACT
The DNA here is from genome assembly GCF_019279795.1 of Protopterus annectens. NCBI lineage: Eukaryota > Metazoa > Chordata > Ceratodontiformes > Protopteridae > Protopterus > Protopterus annectens. The sequence continues at coordinate 1,653,014,124 of NC_056726.1, forward strand.
AATGCATGAACTATTATGGCAATATTGGTACAGACAATTGGTAGGGAAATATTTCCATACTTAGCAATGGCATAAAATGGCAGTGAAATGGTAATGTTTAAAATGTTGTTGTGCATTTTAGGTGATGTTGTACAGGTCAATACAACATAGTTGTAACTGGCTAATGCTGGACGTACAGTTTGTGAATATGATTATGAGTGCTGTGTCCCCATAAATGTTTTTTTTTTACTCAGATCTTTGATGTATTTGTGATGAAAGCAGGCATGCTTTCCCTGTTGTGTTGTTTCGCTGATGAATGGATCAAGCTTCAGTATTTTAAGTCTGCATGTTGTTTTAGGTAAATGAATGATGCAACAGCATCAGGGATACAGACCGAAAAAAGATCATTTTAATCATCAGGTTAACCATATCCTCATGGCAGTCCTTAGGACATATGGCAAACACCTTCTTGAAAAAAAGGGACCCGAACAAGATGAATGGGAAAAGGCTTGGAACCAAGTGGTAATGGATAGAAACACTGTTCAAACTGCACATTAACACAGTATAAATAGAGAGCCGATTATATGGTAGGACATGCCAGAGCAAAGACAAGGCAGAATCTAATTGCCCATATCACTACTGGAGTGAACTCATACTTATTCTTTTAACATCTAATGAGGAATATGTCCTTTCCACTCTGGAGGATAACTATGAAACAGATTAGGATAACATGTTTATAACATCTAATGAGGAATACGTCCTTTCCACTCTGGAGGATAACTATGAAACAGATTAGGATAACATGTTTATAATCAGAGGTGTTGTGGACAACGGCATTACTCATATCAGCAACATCAACAGACATCTGCTCAGGAATGCTGGTTTGACCACTGAAACATATTTACTTACAGAAATGACTGCTCAAGTGAAACAATTACATGTAACAACAATTACTATTAACAGAAGAAGTCTACACATTTGGACATAATAACCTCAAACAGAGAGTGCCAAGTAAGTGTTGTCCACACCTCATCATACAGCATACATTAGTGTACTCCAGTTTCTGACTCAAGCTAGACATTTCAGGTACTTAAAATATGAAACGTTGCATTTGACTACCACAACCTTCAGTATATTGATGTCAATGTTTAACTTCAAAGGCAATGTGTTAAAAAACACAAAATAACTATAACTGTGGAATACATGTGTGCACATTGTAACCCAGTATTAAGAGGTTTTGTGTGTGCTTGTATTTCATTTTAATAGTGGTAATGCTTACAGTTAAATAAAATAATCTGGGAATAATGGTGGGGGACATAACATGCAGATTGCAATGTTTAACACTATTAGGGGCGCATCCATAATCAAGAGTTTCAAATGAGCAATCGTAAAGATAACATACAAATAAGACACACTATTAAGAGAATAACACACAGCTGAAAAAAAAATTACATGATATCTTGCCATTTATACTCACTCTGCTGCCACTTCTCTCTCAGCACTGCACAAATGATGGTTTCTATTTCTGAGGATACAGCCTGGTATGTATGAGATAATTAAGTCATCTGATGTGCACTACCTTAAGACAGAACAATAACTCATTTTTAATCTTTTCATAATTAAAATTGAACAAAAAATTCATAATAAAAAGCATGTAATACATTTTTCATTACAGTTCAAGGTATGACCTCATGTTAAATTCAAGGTTACAGACTGGAATACATATAATTTGGTGAAAAAAAATCCAAGCAGTCAACTACTGAAACAATGGGGGAATTTACTAAAGCCTACACATTCTTTTTTACCATGTAGGTATCATGGCATGCTGCTTACATGAAAGTAAGCTGCTTTGGAATTTAATAAACAAAGCTGAGTGGCACACGTACATGAGCCAACATGGAATTATCTGTGGCATGCAAATCACTGCTTAAGCCGGTGAATTCCATGCAAATGAGGAAGGTAGAGCAATCCAGCAAGCAGATAGGCAGCCCTGCAGACCCCGTGTTGGTTTCCACAGTGTACATGCAAAAATTCTGTGTACAGAATTTTAGGCAGACAACAGGGGCTGCAAAAACATAGGTAGATGGACAGAAATGTCATAGCACATACAGATATGAGCAATGTAATGATGTACTTGGCAGGTGGAATGCATCATAGGTAGACAATCACACAGTCCCCACCTACAGTACAGCACTAAAAAGTATGCAAACACCCTACAATCTGATGTTTCACCCATACTCTGCACCATTAGAGTACAGACTTGAGACTTTTAAGTGAAAGAATGCTAGGGGCTGCTACAGGTTCTGATACGTCTGTATGTGCAAGATGCCGAAGTCAATGCTGCTGCTGATGTGGCTGACAATAGGCCTAGGCAGAGAAGGAGAAGAGTGTTCAGGCCCAGGGTAATCTACCAGGAGCTACATGAGCTAGAGAGTGTAAAGCACTACAGGGTGGACAGGGACATACTACAAGAACTCACTGAGCTCTGCCACCCTCAACTCAGACCCAGAGCCAACAGAGGGGAACCCATCCCAGTGGAAACAAAGGTATGTGTAGCTCTTAAGATAATAGCCACAGGTACCTTCCAAACACCAACTGGGGACATGATGGGAGTCCCGCATGCATCAGCATCCAGGGTACTCCACCATTTCCTGGGTGCCATGCCACCACATGCCAGTGAGCCATTTATTTTTCCCTCATCACTAAGGCGAGGGCTGGTAATATGCAACACTTCTATCATGTAGCCCACTACCCTGCAGTACTAGGTGTCATAGATTGCACTCATGTACACATCAAGGCACCACCTGGTGAGGAATGTAGAATCTACGTCAACCACAAGGAGTACCACTCTATCAACTGCCAGGTCAAGTGCAATGCCCAGGGCATTATCATGAATGTGTGTGCTGCCAGTTATCATGACTCCCATATCTGTAATGCATCACAGCTATACCAGATATTTGCTATAGGGGACATCTCACACAACCATATACTGGGGAATGCTGGCTATGCCCTGGAACCATGGATGATGACACCCATCAGAAATGCACACACACCGATGGAAGAATGCCACAGTGAGACACATGCATAAACTAGTAACATCATAGAGCATGTGTTTGGGCTGCTGAAGTCACTGTTCCAGTGTCTCAGTATATCTCATGGTGCCCTGCAGTACTCTCCAGCCACATATGCACACATGTTCTACAGTATGTGCCATACTACTCAGTATGATCCTGTGGAAACAGCTGCAGCCGAATCAACAAAGGAAAGGGAAGGGATATACATCCCCCCACCAGTGCCTATGTCACCACAGCAACACTCACAAGAGAGCTCAGAGGAGGAACCCTTGATAATGTCCCTGTAGGCAGACGTAGGCATGCCCAGTACTCCCTGGCATTGGCTAGGAGACAACGCATAGCACATTCACTGACAACCTAGGACCATAGGGACTGACATCTTACTCTTACTCACAATGGCTCGCAAGGGCAGTTAGCTTAGTATGAACCAATGAATGGCATATATTATTAATAGAAGGCTGGAATGTTTTAGGGTTGGAAGACTGATTTAGTAAGGGTTACTGAACTAGACTATCTTGGCTGCAATAATCTGTCTTTTAAGGGGTTGGGAGGGTGGCCTAATGGTTAAGGTGTTTTCCTTACAAACACAAGGTGCAGGGTTTGTGTCTCACAAGGGATAATTGGCTAGGCTTACAATGGCTCACAAGGGCAGTTAGCCTAGTACTAACCTATGAACCTATGAACCTATGAACATACATATAGTAAATGTGTTAATGCCAGGCAACCCACACAACCTGTACCTATCATTGTACTGGTTTTGTATGGCATGTAACACACAGAGATAGCCCTGAACTACAAGGCTCTCAACTGCTGCATTCTCAAGGTAAGTCTCTAAGCTACACACTAATTGTAAGGATTACTATAATATATCATATGTATGGATCTGCTGCTGTTATGCAAGTAAAAGAATTGGGTTTATTGGACAGATGTAACACCGACATGGGACTACAGATACCCTGTCCAATAGTATGTGTTCCTTAGTATTCACTAGGTCTCATGGTTGGAGTATTCACTACCTCAGTCAAGAGAGATGTTAAACAGTGAGCTTACATGATATTTGGAATACTGTATATTCCAGCAGATCATGTGCTGTTGTTCCTCCACCTCCAACATAGCAGTGTACCCATATATAACTGCTTTAACAGAAAATTACCTATGGTATATCAGTAGACCAGGCAATCGTAGGGCTGTAACATAGATATTGCTCACACCATTGTATGTCTCTCCTCATGCAGGATAGCAATATACATGTTTATGCTGTTGATCGTGTGATGAATGACTCTTCTCTGGTTGATTACCTCAATGGCTCAGTGGACTAGGGAAGCTAGCATGTGTGATGGTGTTGATGGTTCTAATCTGGAATTACTCACATCTTGTGCATTGAGGTAGTACTATGCTGGTGTTTTTCACAGACTGTCATACCTCTTACTGGAAGAAATCTGGACAAAGCCAGTAAGATTGGGGGGACATAAGCCCAAACATAGGGGTAGATTTCAAATATTCTCCCCATAAACCTAGAAAGTCACTGGAAGTAAAGATGTTGCATTATTACATAAGTTCTGAAGGATATAACATCTGACACACAAATGATTGTCTGTAAGTAGTATAATGTAGGGACATCAATACTCAATAATTCAACAGAAGACTACAGATATATGAGTAACAGACCAAACATATGAGGCAAAACTCTGGACATTGTGTGGAAAACAGGACAGTTGAAAGGTATGCAGTCTGTCAGTCTGTTAGTGGTGTAACATTACCAACCATAGTCACAGATTAAGTACAGCACACAGCAGGGGAATTCTGTGGACAGTTAGACTGAAGTGCAGTACTGCAGAAATAGGGGCAGATGTTAATGCCTGTAATATACAAAATCCTGGACTTGAGTACAGGTGGGTGTAGACTGGAGTCACCTTATTTGTACTGACCAAACAAAACTTATTAAGTACTATACTTTTACTAGCTGGTGACATCCACCCTAACCCTGGACCAACTCCTATTAACCTACCCCCATCCCAACAATTTCCCCCTCCTACCCAAAAAAACAGTACCCCCTCACACAGTACACCCTCACCCCCCCTAACCTCCACTCTAACAAACACTTATCTATTATGGCAATCAACATTCAAAGCCTTACTAACAAAATTACTGACCTTCATGCTTGGATCTCCCAGTATACCCCCACCTACTTATACTTTCAGAAACCTGTCTGAAACCCCATATTCCTAACTCTGAAATCCTTCCCCCTGGGTATTCCATCTATCGACTAGACAGAACCATGAAAAAAGGTGGAGGTGTAGCAATTCTCTACTCTCAACACATCACCCTTTCTCCCATTTCCATTGACCTACCTGATTTTCACCCAGCTGAAATCCTAATACTAAACTACTACCTAAACAACCACAAAAAAATTGCCATTGCTGCCATTTACATTCCCCCCAGGCAAGAACATACAAATTCTGAAAAACATCCTTTCCTCGTTATCTCAAATCCTACCCTATGAAACTTTACTGTTAGGAGACATAAATATAGACTGGAAACTCCTCGAATCCTATTCACCTGCCTAAAGTATCAATCTGTTCGGTTTCACCCAAATTATCACCACCCCCACTAGACTCTCCAAACACTTCTATGAAGACACAACAATTGACTGGATCATCTGTAACAGCCTCCAACTTTATCACAAACCCACAACACTACCTGATGCACTAAGTGACCACCTACCCTTTAGCATAGTGAGATACCCACCCCAGCAACAGAAACCAGATCTGTATAAAGTCTGTCGTAAACTCAAAGATTTCAACCCCACCTCGCTCAGTGATAGTCTCTCTGCCATAAACTGATCCATCCTGCACTCCCTCCCTATTGATAAAGCCATACTCGAATTCGACCGCATCTTTCTAAATACCATCGACTCATTAGCCCCCCCATGAAAAATAAGAATAAAATCAAACTACACCTCATGACTCAGTAAAGACACTCGCAAATGTACAAAAGAGATAATGTCTAGAAAACTTGGTTAAAAAGTAAATCACTCAATCACCTCCAAGTATTTAAAGAACTTAGGAACCAGACTAAAAAAGAAATCTACAAGGATAATAAGTCCTTTTACACTAAGACACAAACCTCCACTCATTCAAATCTTAAAAATTTCTGGAAAAATATCAACTCTATCCAACACCCTGGAAAACCCCAAACCCTCAATCCCTACCCTAACCTTCCAGACCATGAGACCGCCTCTCTGCTTAACCAGTTTTTCACAGACTCTATCAGCAAATTAACCAACACAGGCCAAAATTCTACCCAAAACCTACTCCACAACCTAATACCCCATGTTATTATCAACACCAGTCTTATTTTTAATGCTCTCTCTACATCCTACATATAATCTCTACTCCTCAAACTTAAACTAAGTTGCCCCACTGCAGACTAGCTCCCCCCCAACTTCCTTAAGCTTGCTGCAAATTCCATTGCCCATCTAGTCTCTATACTCATTAACCATTCTATAAAAGAAGCCACTGTACCCACAATCTAGAAATCCTTTTACATTATCCCCCTTCACAAAGGAGGTATCTCCAATGATCTCTTCAATTACCAACCAACTGCCATGCTCTCCCCACTATCCAAAATACTAAAAAAGTGTATTCTGAACCCCCTACCCAACACAGCTTCTGACCTCAGCATAGCACCTCTACAGCCCTTTTATCCTTCAACCACACCATTGCCAAATCTAGGAACAGCAATAACTTAGTCTCATGTTTGTTCCTCAACTTTTCTAAGGCATTTTATACAGTATCACTTTCTAAACTTCTGACCAAACTGGAAAACCTACACCTATTCTGCTCATCTCTCTCTTGGTTCTATAGTTACCTCACTGACAGACTTCAGTCAGTTAAATGGCAATCCTCCTGCTCTCCTTTCTTACCTATACACACTGGCGTACCCCAGTGTTCCATTCTTGGACCCCTGCACTTTAACATCTTTATCAATGACTCCACTCCTCCACCTCCCTCTCCAACCTCATTCAGCATGCTGATGACTCCACCCTTATCACATCCGCTAGCTCTATCACACTTCTTCAAACACATATTCAGCAATTTTTCCATCTTGTAGAAAACTGGCTAAAAAACAATCAGCTTATTCTTAACCCCCAAAAAACAAAGTTACTTATCTTTCACCCAAAAACAATGACCACCTCAAGACTAACAGCTCCATCTCCTCTCTAAATAACACAATAATCAATGTAGAAAAATCACACAAAATTACTCGGAATGATTATTGATGACTGATTAAAATTTGACTTACACATTCACCATGCAATAAAAAAAAAAAACTAACCAAAAACTTGGCTTGTTATACCACAACTCAAACTCTGCTGAATCTAGACAATCCCTTGCCCAAGCCTACCTTCTTCCCAGATGGTTCGCCAGTCCTCACCGATCTTCAGTCCTGGTTACTCTCTAGACTTGAGCAGACCTACAATAAAATTGCCAAATTTGGAGCCAACCTTCTAACCCAACCCACAACTGCTTAGCCCTCTGCAAGTTACAGTGGCTTAAATTCACCCATCACATAAACCTGTCCTAACTACATCTAACCCACTGCATACTTAAAAAAAAAACACTCCCTGCCCCTCCCTCACAAATCTAGTCTCAAACTATTCCCCCTTACATCTCCTCCGCAGCTCTGAGAAACTTTTTCTAGAAACATATACGCCTGAACTGAGCATAGGCAATCTCCTATACAAATCTTCTATTCCAAAAACCTGAAATAGCTTACCTTCTAACATCACTCAAGCAACAAGCTTCAAAAAAGAACTGAAACTACTCTTCCAAACTATCTGGATCTGCCCATGCCACAATCCCACATGACAAACATCCTCCTGCTCTATAACTATTCTGTCGTAGTCAAATTTACCTAGCCTCTTAAATTCCTGTCTGGTAACTGTGTAATCCATCTGGCACTGCTTCTAACTGCCTATATTGATACATGTACCACCAAAAGTCACTCTTCCAATTGTGTAAGGTTAATACTCTCTCATCCATACTCTGTATGTAGCATTTGTACACTGTTTCTTGCTATGATTGTCTTATTTTTGTATTAATATGCTGTTTATACCTATTCTTGTTACTATGTATATATCAGTTGTTGGAGCTTTTCTCCTTGGGTCTCCACTGAAAATGGGCTATTAACTGCTCAGTTGGACCAACCCAGTTAATAAATGTGAAATAAAAAATAAAAAAATAAAATAACACTGACAGTTCCACTGGGCATACCCATAAACGTAGTTATAATAAGCATAGTCCTGTTGCCCCTTTATCAAAATGACCTGTTATATATAAATGTCTATACATACAGATATAGATATACGTATCTGACTGCCACTATCTCTCTCACATGCATTGTATATCTATTGACATGTAGTGTCAAATAGATCTGTACAGATATATGTATAGCTGTATATATTAAAATTATACATACAGTCCCCCATATATCTACATAACACATATACATATCATGCACACACTCAGCTATAGTTACATAAACATCCCTGTTATATACAGAAATCTGGGTGTGGATGTTTGTATTGTCCAACATACCCTAATAATAGTGAGTAAATCTCCACTATCACATAGCCATACCATTGCTCAAAGGATCCAAGCTAGGGGGTGCAAAAGTACAAATTCCACTTACCCACAGATGCCTGTGCCTGCTGGATGTCACCATGTAGACAGACACAGGTGAGCAGGTGCTGTAATGTATAATGTTGTTAATGCATGTATGGACAGGGAAACCTGTCCCTGCCCACAGGTATGCCTATGTAACTGCAAGCAGCCACATATGGCCATACTGGTAACTATACACACATAGCTAGGATAATTACAGTTATCTCACTGCCAGCATACTTGATGCAGATAGCAGAATGAACCAATATCACACTGCAGGCCTAGTTTGTGTAATGCATAATTACTGTGCCTGCAGTTACACATACAACAGACTTAAGGTGTGGCACATGTGGTATGTACTGTGATCTATAGTGTGTAAGACTAAATAGGTGGGGGTTCTAATCTCATTCCGGCCCACTTGGGGAGTGACTGTGTCAGAGTGCATGTGTGTATCATCCTGTAAATGAACAGACATGCCCTCATGGGCAACCCACCTGCAATGATTATATAGTTTTTGGCCCTGTAACTTGCTGACGGCTTCCACACTGCCATCTTCTACAAGGCCTGATGATGTCAGCCACCTTAAGACTACCAGCTGACAGGATAATGTCAGATATATGCCTTGGCACATGTAATAAGTACTGTGGTCTATTGTCTATCAAACTAGATTGGTAGTGGTTCTTATCTCAATCTAGCACACTGAGTGCATGTGTATGTATCCATATGGTGTAACCTTGGCAGTCTAGACATATGTAGGGTTTTGCAGTGTTTTATTTGAAGCAGGTAATGTGCCCCCCCCAAGAAGTGACCACAACAAGGCCTGCATATATCATCGAGCATAATATGTCCTAAAATGACAGTACTAGTAGACATGAGGTGTGCTGCATGCATCACGAACTGTGATCTGTAGTATGTACCATCGCATAGGTAAGTGTGCACACCTACGTACAGCCAACCTGCACTACTTGTGTGCCTTGGCATGTCCTGTATGCAATGATTGGAAGTGGTGTTATCCTCAGTGTAGCCATGTGCTTCTGTGTGCCTGCTACAGCATTTTACAACATGTTATGAAACCATGAGATGTATGGATTGAACACAGAGAGTACTGTATCCTTCCACTGTCACTGGTCAGAAAGATGTGGATGCATTCACTGTTGTACAATCAGTATTGACAGGTTTGGGACATACTTCCCAAACTAGCACTGGTATACTGAATGTGGTAATCATTGCAGTTATCATTGAGTGCAATGGTACCTTTGCCATGTCACTACACAGGCATATCTTACAACTGTAGCAGCCACACAGGTTCCAAAGTACACCAATACACATTGTAGAGAACATTTCCTATGGAGTCCATATCAGAAAAGTTTTGGAGGGATGTGTATGGCTACATACAGGAAGGTGTCAATTTCCACTGTGTACCTCCCATGTGTCCATGACAGGACTAACACGTGTCCCCTGTGCTACACACCAACAACATCAGTGTAGTATGCATAGTACATGCTGGTGAGACAGGTGTGTAACACAGGCAGTACACCCTACATGAAACAGACCCCCCATGCATGTCACACACACATCTGCTGTGACACACAGCATGTGCAGGTTACACATTAGGATGCAGAACACAACAAGCATGACTGTTGCTGGACAACTTTTGGTACTGGACACAGAATATATGTAGATGTGTTATCTCCATCAAAACTCTGGTGGCACTTATGTATACCTTCTCACAGGTTAGGGATGCATGAGTATGCTGAATGCTGCCATTGTCCTTGTTAGCCTGTTATACACATATGAACCTATGGAGCCATGCACTTATAGTGCTGTATCTTGTTGATGACAGATGTCCGCTGTGCTGACATGCCATCCTGTGCTGCTTTATTTCCACTGTGTATCCATAGGTTATCCCAACAGACTCCTGTAACAGAAACATTAACAGGCCCATGACACACATGTCATTGTGCAACTATACAGCCAATTCAACAACATACAACATAAGGACCACATGAGTTACACAAATGTATGTGACGTACACATGACAAATGCCAGCATACAGTATCTCTCATTAACCATGACAATGGGGGCAGAAGAGTGATGTCTATCCCTTGGACAGATTCAGCCCCTGATGTCCCCACCTGTGCCTCACTGTAGCCAACGTCATCCTCAGTGTCTGAGGAGACACTGGCATCAGGTTGTGTAGGAAACAGACTTCAACCCCCACAGTCACCTGCAATAAGAATGAAAAAAGCAGTACATTAATACCTGCACTATTGTGTACAAAAAGCATCTAAGACTCATAACAACAAAGACCCACAACTGGAATACCGGTCATCCAACCTTTTTTCTCCACCTTTGTCCACAAAGCACTACCTCAAAACACAACTGAAATTCAACACAGGACTTTTATAACCATCATTTGAAGTAAATCAGTTCAAACATGACCAGTAATATTTACCTTTTGCTTACTCAGTATGACACTATAATTGAAAAACAACACATAAATCCCAGTACAACTCTCTTCACAATTATATGCAACTACACATTTCACTGCCTAATATGCTTGACTTCAAACTGTTGTACTTTAGTAGAAATTTTAGATGCCTTGCCTCATTTAAGCAGGAGCCTTATCTGCTCTTACCTGTAACTGCCAAAGTGTATCTGTTTGTTGAACTACATTCCTGTGACTACTCCTTCTCGAAACCTTAAGTACCGCGTCCAGACTAGCATTTAAAACTTTTCCTACACTGTTTACATGTGCATAAGGCATTATTCTGGCCCTTAGCCATACTAGACTATAATTATAATTGTTCCTTAACAAAACATGTGTCATATTTACCAGGGGCAGGACCACGGCCTTGAGCAACACCTGATAGACCTGTGAAATGTTGAGTGTGAGGTAATATCAGTACCACTGCATGTTGCTGCACAATAAGATAATATGTTCAAATATCTCACATTTACAGTAGCTACTGTGTTACTTGTTGTATTGGTCTCAATCTGCATATGAGTTATACACCTGAGATTACACACCCCCAAAGAACAAAGACATGACCCCCACATAAGAGTATCTATAGACTGACACACTGGCTGCTACAGTATTACAGTGTTGATCACAGTAAGCTTACCTGCATGCTCTTCAACTGTGCAAACAGTGGCACCCACCTCCATGATGTACGGTATGATGGATGCCTGGGAGCTGTCACTTGTGCCTAAGTACACCGGGAATTCTTCAGTGGCTGAGAGTTGTTGTTACACTGCAGGCCCTCAACCAGTGACAGCACAATTCATGGCTATATCTGCTGCCTGTCAACATGCAGCATTAATCATATAAATTGCCCGGTGCCAAACCTGCTCATATGTCCTGCCCTGCTGACCCATGACATTAATATCATGGACAAGGTCTGACCACAATACAGCCTGCTTCTCCCTATTATGTCTCTCCCTAGATAGCAGGATGTCATGATGCTGCCTTAGTCCTTGCAAGATTATCTCATTCCCTGCATCTGAGAAGGGTGGGTGTCATCTGTGGTACATTATTCCTGAAAGAAAACACAAGGGGAACACATTACAGTATCAGATATGTGGATGTCCATTATGTACAGATACAGCAAGTGCAACATGGCCACACTATCCACTGCTTGCTCACACATGATATAACCCACAGCATGACAACATAGTACCTGTGTCGATGCAACCGAGATAGTACCATTACCATGGTATTCCCTGTATGCCATGACAGTTTCTGCTCTATGGTCATACACCCAACTCTCCAGTCCACTGTGGTGTATCCCTTAAGGCCAGCTACACAATAATATGTCATAGAAGCAGTGCCAGACAAATAGCAGTGTGATATAGCAACCACTATATAAGGACAGACTGTCAATACCAATGTGCCATACTGACAAAAGACAATGCCACCTCTAAGTAGTGTATGCCCCCTATAGGTATAAGTCACAGGGTATGACTGACATGTCTTTAACACAGGTATATGACTGGCTTGCTGCCGTAATCCCTATTCCCCATATCTCTATCCTCCTATCTGATTCCTATTACACACAAAAAACAGTTACATATTTGCTAGAGTGCAGTACTCTTCTGTTGAACTGTGTGTCCGGTAAAGTTTCACAAAGGTGTGCTCTGTGTGAGTAAGGTCTCATACAGAATGGTTGCACAGTCAGCTGCCTACCATTTAAACATGCTCCCCATCAGCAGGTGATTACCTCAAAAACAATATGTGGTTCTGAAATGCTAACTGCAGCCAAAGCAGCTGAATTGCACTATCATTAGGCAATGACATGCAACCACTGTGCAATGCATAAGGCCTTCATGTAGACCTGGGCCCCTTTCATTGCTGTTGAGATGAACACTACTGGGGTGAGGAGACTACATTGTTGCTGAGTAGTGTACCACAAGCTGCAGCTGCTGCTGCTGCAGGTAATAGACATAGAAAGAGAGTGTGAACACGTTGGAGGACAACACACTGTAGGTATATCTGTGTCAGCTGTGTCAGCCTTGTTGCAGTGCCAGGGTGAGGGTACCCTTTACGCTCCAATTAGGGCATGTGTTTAAGGTATGTATGTTAGGCAAATGAGTCAATAACAGAGTACTAGGCAACATATAATACTGCTATATAGATATGTGAAGTGTGTCCCTAACTGTCCATATTCATTAAGGATATCCACACCTCCAGGCTAGTTGCTCAGCATAATGTAGCCGAGGTTATCCAAGTGTAACTAACTCTGGGCAAAACTGCAATCAAAATTGTAGCTTGCTACAGATCACCCACCATGCTCCAGGATTCCCACTCCTCTTTTCTTGATGTACTGGAAAATATTAGGGTTCAACCAAACTCCCTAATAATGGGCAATTTCAACTACCCCACTATTAACTGGGAAAACTACTCATGTACCAACTCCTTTGCTCAACGCTTTCTGGAATTCATAAACTCCAGTGCCCTGGATCAACTTATCCACACCCCCACTAGGGGCAACAATATCCTAGATCTAGTCATTACCAATATGAGTGAAGTCAATGCCTCATTGGTCTGATCCGACTATAAGCTAATTACCCTAGATATCCACATCCTACCTCCACCCCCCCATTAAGGAAACCATTGTAAAAAAATTTCTCCAAAGCCATCTTCATGCTTCTTAAGACAGAAGTGATGAACTTCATGACACCCATGCAGATGGACAATACTGTTACGACTACTGAATCTTACACAATTGCACTTTATAAGCACTTACATGAGTACATGGATCATGCTATCCCTAACAGAACCAAGACGCTATCCTCCAAAAAAGGAAGCCAATCTAATGGTCCCCTGCATTAAACAAACTGTACAACAGAAGGAAGAAACTCTTGCAAAAGAGGGTAGAATCCCACGAGTGGAGGAGCTCCCTGGTCAGCCTCAGTAAGAAGCTGCGATCCCTGATAAAATCCTTCAAAGCTAGTTACGAAAATAAAATCTCTGATTCTAAAGACAACCACAAAGCATTCTATAGCTATGTCAAGAATCACAACGGCAACACTCAGATCTGCTCTGAGTTACAGCACAATGGCACTAAATATACAGATCCATCTGATATTGCCAATATCCTGGCAGATAGGTTCAGTGCTAACTTTACCCCCCTCTCACTCCCTAAAGAGCCCATCTCTATACCAGAAGAATGCAAAGTTCCTGTAATCATGGCTGCACAGGTAAAAACCACACTCTCCAAAGACAAGAACACAGCATCCATGGGACCAGACAACATCCCAGGCTGCGTTCTACAATAACTACAGAATGAACTGGCACCCCGCCTAAGTACCATGTTCAATCATAGCCTCACCTCAGGCTTTGTGCCTGTTGAATGGTGCACAGCAATAGTTGTCCCACTCCACAAGGGGGGAGCCATCACGGACCCCGGGAACTACCGCCCCATTAGCCTGATGAGCATGGCCTGCAAGGCCATGGAACATATCATCATGGAACTTATAAATAAAGACATTGGTAATCTCCAAACTCTGGATCCCACCCAGTTCAGGTTTGTAAAAGGCAGATCATGTCTCTTAAATCTGATAGACTTCTTTGAAGCATTCACCAAAGCTGTAGACAAGGGTAAGGTGGTTCACACAGCCTATCTAGATCTTGCCAAGGCTTTCAACACCATCCCTCACTCTGGAATTATAGATAAACTCACTAAACTAGGTATAAATCCCTATGTCACAAGATGGGTTGCCAACTGGCTCACTGACAGAACACACACTGTGAAAGTAGCAGACTCCAGATCTGACTTCAGACCAGTGACAAGTGGAGTACCACAGGGTTCAGTCCTGGGTCCTCTCCTGTTTGGTATCTACCTCTAAGAAGTACAGGCTAACACAGAAGGCCTTTGGCTAATGATGTTCACAGATGACTGCAAACCAGGAGCCATAATTGAAACTCCTAACAATGTGGACATCCTACAAAAGGGCCTCACTGAGACAGATGCCTGGTGTCAAAGCCATGGCCTCAAGCTCAATGCCAAAAAGTGCATTGTCATCCCTTTTGGTAAAAACTCTGCACCCATGAACTACCACATAGGCAGTAGTATACTTAACACTGAAAGTGTGATAAGAGACCTTGGGACACAGGTGGACAGTAGTCTATCCTTTGATAGTCACATCACCACAGTAGTCAGGAAGTCCTTCTACATGGCACACCTCATCACAAAAGGTTTCTCATCCAGGAAAAAAGAGGTCATTATTCCCCTCTACTCATCACTCATTAGACCCATTATAGAGTACAACGCCCCTTTTGGTATGTACCTCACAAGACATCTACAACATATGGAAAGGCCGCAGAAATACCTCACAAAGAGGATTACTGGCCTCAAACGGATACCCTATGCAGACCGTCTAAAAATACTCCAGCTTTACTCCATCACATATCTCCTACTCAGAGGCGATCTCTGCCTAACATACAAGGCTATGTCAAACCCAGAGCTTTTGGACATGCTCCACTTAAAGAAATCCCAATCCCTCCAAGCTACATGCTCTAGGGACCTAATCCTTGTCACCACAATAAACAGAACATGCTGGAGGGATAGATTCCTGTCCCAGAGACTTCCCATACTCTGGAACAAACTACCTACCCATATCAAACAAAGCTCTTCATTAGCAATCTTTAAGAAAAATCTTGATGATTGGATGGGAGATAGGAAATTCACCCCGGGGATCACTTCTGTGGCTCTGCTCGGCAGGTGCACAGGAAAATAATTTTCTTGGGTGGTGAAAGTTAGGGTACCTTTTTGGCTAGGCTTAAATAGGCCCTTGGGGCAATTGCCTGGTCCCTACCTATGGGCATGTAAATGTAATGGGGTTGGTTAGTCCAATCTATGGCATAGTGGCCCATAAGTTTTTACTACATCTCTATAGCTTTACCATAGCATATTCAAGATGTAGCTGATCCCTAAGCTGTAGTCTCACTACGCCACCTCTATATAACTCTCTGCTTCCAGAATGCACCATCCATTACTATAACACTCTTGAAATAAGTGCCTATTTATAATTTTTTTCTTCACTAGGTTAGTTTGCCACAACTATTGCCACCTAGAAGCACTGTAACTACCTGTCATGTATTTTACTCTTGACTAGTTTCATCCTGTTTTCAGTTATTTTAAAGCTATAATGTTTTGCTATTTGTATTGCATTTTTATCTTCATTGTGTGTTAAAATATCTTACTACTAACACTTATCGACTAACACTTTTGTTGAAGCTTTTTCCCCGGGCCTATGCTGAAATAGGGTTTTACGTCCAGTTGGAATCTCCCAGTAAACAAATGTAAAATAAATAGTGCTGATGAACACATGCCTGCTATTGAGTGTAACACTGTGTGAGATCTAAACACAATATCTGTGCATAAAATGGGCTAACTCACCCATAACATTTTTGTGTTCTTGGGGAGAGAGAAAGAGAAATTGTGAGCATTATGTGACTGATACTGAAAATACAGTGCTACATAGCAGTGGATTCGAACACAGATCTGTGTGTGGCTAAATATACACTGGTACAAGGAATTAACAGACTGAGCTACAGAGGCACTGCTGACTGCAGGCTGACTGTTACTTTTCTGGAGATCACCTGGAAACATACTAAGAATTGTGCAAAACAAGTTACAGGACTTTCTTCTAGCATTCTAGTACTGTTACAGTGTTATTTTAGACTGCAGTGACAATAGAACACTCAAGCATGGTATACAGTCACACCGCATATATTATTACAGCTTTATTCCATTTTCAACAATACTGGTGAACATATATTTTTGGGGTTTTTCTATTATATAATGGAAGATGCAATCTTTCGAATGCATCTTGATCAAACCTGAAAGCACAAAAAAGCAAAATAACGAAACGGCATATAAGCAATTTCTTTCTCCTGGAAAGAAATTGCTTGGCCACCTCCGTTACTTTGCCATTTTCCTGCCTCCATATCAGGGGTTGTGGGGGCAAAGCCACCACTTTATATAATATTTTGAAGTTCTTATTTTTATTTATGTTTTTGTGGAACAGATATTTTTTCCCTGGGAAAAAAAATCGCTGTTCCAAGTGTTCGGGATTGTAAGTTTTCACTTACATGGGGTCGATAAATCAGCGTTCGCTTTTTTAAGCATTGACTGATTTAATACAGACCCAATATTATTGCTGGTTTGAAATATATGTAAAGTCCACACATGATATCTGGCCATGGAGTGGACTACCTCGCTTATATACCTTTATTACCTAAAGTCTGTGGAAGACAGAACATTATGTGACCAGTATTGGATTAGAGACAGCCTTAAACAGTACTATGAATTAAGCAATACAGTTTGCAGCCATTAGATTTCCATTCTGCAGCTATTATAGTGTTATACTTGACTGCTGCAACCTTACCTTACAGACACACTGCATACAGCTCTACTACAATGGTTATGACAAGGCAAGTCTGATGTACACCATTTTCCATGCTATTATTGGTATTGTTTTTTGATTTTATTGAACTACATTTGTTATTATTCATTTATTACACTACAGCTCTAATTCCACATTTATTGCACTAAAGCTCTAATTCCACATTTATTGCACTACAGAATTTATTTTATATACTTTATTGCAGTTAATGCTTTACTCTTTCTTGCTTATTGCACTACAGTTGACATGATACATCCATACTCACCATGCTCATGGTGCAACCTGGCCAGGCACCTGGCATGAGATTCGAGATTGCAAAACCTCTCAGCTGCAGCTGATGGGAGAGAAGCACACCATTATGCATACCAGTTTTGCAGTTGCAGATATTCAGATTAAATATTGGTAAAACAAATAAAAAAGTACTTACATATTTGTGGGGCTTTCCCTGCCCTCACTTCTTGGACCCAGGTGTTCAAGGTCCCCCCTCTTTCACCTTTTCAGGTAGTCATGGTGGTGATGACACTGCTCACTTGTGCGGGGGATACCAGTAACACTGCTGAGTTTTCTGGTTAGCTAGTCCCAAGGCTCCGCCTTACTCTGAGCCTTGGAAATCACCCTGCAGCAGCCTATCATATGGTTTTTGATAAGGAGCCCAACCATGATCCTAGACTCCTGAATGTCCCACCACTGTGACCAAAAGTACACACCTTCTCCAACACCACCAGCCATATTGACAGATGATTGAACTCCAATGGATCCTGCAGAATTCCAGCCTTGTAAACTTAATATAGGCTGTTTTCCTGCCCTTACATGTCATTGAGCAACATTCAAAAAAGTGCTGCATTGCTTAGCACCGAACAAACCAACCAAGTAGAGCTGAGTAGCTCGCAAACATGCACAATCATGGTTTTAAGTGAAGCTGAGTACAGTGCAAACACTGGCAGCCATTACCATGTTTATGCAGTGCTTAGCAAGTTTGAGAACAGTTACGCAGAGTGAAACACTAACCACATAGTTCTGGACTGGACACCACCTCTGCACTTGGCTCTGCCAAGACAAGCAGATCACACTGGGATATAGCAGTGTTAGCAGCAAAGGAGATCATTTTCATCATCTGCAAAATAGATAAAACATATGTAATTCCAGCTTTTAGAATGACTCTGCAGACAGTGTGTAAATACACCAACATATGATAATGAATCTCAAACAAGTGAAAAAATGGACTATTATAAACAAAAGTTACACTATCTCTCATTACCATCGCATTATTATTTCATTTGCTTAAGTTTATTTGTGGTAATTGTGCATTACTGTAAATGGCATCTAAGAATTGCACCAGCGCTATGCTTGTTCATGAATTATGCTGATTCATGCATTCACATAATAACTATGAATACCACACTGTATATGCTTTTCTCCCACTAACCACTAATCTCATATTATTGCTCATTTAGCAGATTATACAATTCAAGATATTTCAATGCTTTGAGGCAAAAGTCAGGATTTTTACTTTGATATTTTGTTCCACACCTTTTACTAGATAAGTGCTTGATGACAGAAAAATCAAGGAGTTCATGGTGAATTCTATTTAATGTTCAGAAAGATGCAAATCATCATGATGATATGTGCCCCATAACTGGATGCTCAGGCTCAGGCAGTGCTGAACTCTGCACTAATGCCTACTATATACTTAAAATGCACGTGCAGCTTAGACTCACTGACTTCCAAAGTCAGGGAAAACCTAGAATATGTTACCACTCTCAAGCTTTACATAAGACCATAAATCAGGAATCAATATGAGCTCAGAAATTCAGGGCAAGTTTGTAGGCTTATAGATAATGTCTCTGGCAGTTGGTGCATAGGTTGAGGTTGTGAGCTAGAGCTCCTATGATAGAGGTTTAATTCCATCAGCCCTTGTTTGCCTACTGTGCAATCTTGAGCAAATTGCTTAATCAGACATTGCTCCCAAGTTACCCTTGAATATTGACTCTATGCCCAATGGGCCTACCTGATTAACAAACAGGCATTATTATTAATATCAAGCCATACACAAAAATGCATGCACTATGCATAGTGAAACACAAGCTACTGTGAGCTTTCAGGTCATCATGATTTAGGTAGAAATTAGCAGAAACTGTCTTACAAAAGATGCATGAATTCTCTTAGCAGCTATGTATATGGAAAACTAGGGAGTACTTTTCAATTCATCATAGAAAATTTAGTCTAGCATAATTTAGCAGTTAAAGAGTGCATTAACATGGGAGTAGTGGTTAGTGAGAGAAATGGATATGCACTATAGTATTATTATGTGAATGCATGAAGGCAACTAGCACAATTCATGCATAAGTGCAGCTCTGGCTCAATTCACAGAGGCCATTTACACTAATGCACATACCATTTAATCACGGATGCCCTGAATATTATGAAATGCATAGATTTTTCCTGCCACATACTATTTTTATTATGATAATAAAAGAATACTGAAAAAAGAACTCACACAATAACATATTCATGGGAAATGGTGGCTGCTGCCCCCTGATCTTCCCATAAGAAGGGTTTTAAGCTATACAATGTTGTTAAGGACCTCATTTGGGAAGAGCAGAGAAGCAGCAGCCCCTTGCAGGTATCAGGCAGTAGTATATATAATTTGAGTCAGAAATGCAAAAGCTCTATATAGTCAATAAATATAACACTTGGAGTCTACTCTAGCTTGCACCACTAAAAAACCAGAATTTTGAATCTTTTTTTTTTTCAACTAGAACCAGTGTTTGAAAGAAAAGAAGGCAGAAAAGCCACCACAACAACTAAATATAAGCTCAACAATCTTCTGTTGTAATATGTAGTACAGCGGAAGAACAGATGCAAGGGATCAGACATGATGGATAGCGTAGTGAGTAAGGTTTTCACCTCATAGACACATTGTAGAGGGTATGATTCTGAACTCAGGTTATTGCCTAGGCTTAAAATGACCCTTCAAGGTAGTTGGCCTAGTCACCTATGAGAACTGAAAATAGTATGAGGTATTATCCATGAAGGCCAACAAAGTCCATGTATAGATCTCTCTCTCAATCTCTCTTTCTCTATATATTACAAAGCAGGCTGGTGTTACAAGAAACAAGGATAAAATGTATTCTTAAGCGTTTTCGTTACCAGATTACAGTTGACTTCTTCAGAAAAAACAGAGTGCCTCAACCCCACTCCTTAAATACTCATTACAAACACATTCCAAACCAATTTGTAAAAAACACCATAGGCTTTTAAAGGTACAGACTCCCTGTTTGCTCCACAATTATGCATGCAAGATAAAAACAAACTAACTATAAAACATGATTCAACATGTACTTTAAACTTAGTATTTTGACAAAAAATCATAAAGTGAACAGTTGAATAAAAAATCAGCAATTAGATGAAAAAATCAACAATTAGATAAAAAAATCTGCTTTTAACCTCAAAAATCTGGTTATTGAAACCATTTCATTCAACCCTGGAAAAATATTGGCATTGACCCTTAATTGCCATAACAGTTCTTTGTATTCAAACCAGTAATCCATAGGACCTCCTCTCTCATCCATAGTCAGCTGTTCAAGAACTGTGAATTTAAAATTGTGACCTAGGTGGATATTGATGTGCTTGGCCAGTGAATTTTTTAGGTTCATTTTCCTAATGTCATATAAATGCTGGTAAATACGTGTACAAAAGGCATTTTTGGTCTTGCCTATATAAAAACAGGCACACTTCTGACAAATACCAGCATATATGACATTCTTACTGCTACAGTTGTACTTATACTGAAATTTCACCCATCCATATCCGTTAAGAAAATCACTGTCACCTTCCTAAGATCCACAAGAATATCTCGCACCCACCCTTAAGACCAATTGTGGGTGCAAAAGGAAAGAAGACTCTCCCAATAGCTAAGTTTTCAGACATACAGTTAAAGAACTGTTTAAGTTCTTTTTCACATATCATCAGAGACTCCTGGGATTGTCTAAAAAAAATAAAACAGGAATACTTTGGCAATGACATTATTTTTTCCACTATAGATGTGAAGGATTTATTTAATGTAATACCTCACACAGAAGGAGTGGATATGTTTTATGATTTTTTTATGTCAGCATACCAATTTTTCACATACCAAAATTTTGACTCTGAGAACTTTGATGGAACTTGTTTTGGAGAATAGTTTTGTAATCTATGGGGGTCAATTGTTCAAACAGAGTACAGGTGTGGCTATGGGTGCAGCCTGTGCCCCAGTTTTGTGAACATAGTCCTGACTCAGTGGGAACTTTCCATAGTTTTTCCATCTACAGGGATGTCATGGTGTAAGTTTTATGGATGTTACCTTGATGACAACCTGATTTTGTGGAAAGGTAACCACGACCAGTTGGATGAATTTTTTTTTCCTCAATTCCAGCACTACATTTCTGGAATTCACTATGGAAACTCATGTCGATTCCATCAATTACCTGGACATCAGGATTAGCAAGGATTATACCTCTGCACAATTTTATTCTACCATATATCAAAAACCAACCTATTTGAACTCCCTTCTTCATTATGAGAGTGGGCATCCTGTACATCAGAAATGCTCCCTGGTTAAGGGGCAGGGAGTGAGGTTGGCTCCCATGACTAGCAGGATCGATGATCTTTATGCAGAAAGAGAAGTTTTATTGAATATTTTGGTACAAAGAGGTTATCCTGAGCAATATGTGTTACCTCTTCTTGATGAAGTGACTAGGAAGAGACTTGAGGGACATTTTTCTCCCTTACTAGGGATTGACATCTCCAGATTGTATGCTCCTTCGGAGAGCAGGGATTCATCCTCTGGTCATTTTCACCATGGTTTTATATTAACTTACACCCCTCAGTTCCCACTGATTCGGGACATTGTTTACAAGAACTGGTCTGTTTTGCCAGGAGACAATGCCATAAGAGAGAGAGTAGGGGAAGCCCCTGTGGTAGTGTACAGAAAGGACACCAGTGTTAAAAATGTCTGAGAGAGGAGGAAAGGTGTTAATACGGCTGGAGCATTAGGAAGAATGTCCAAATGCAAGCAGTGTACTCCCTGCAAGTATATTTTGGAAGGTGACAGTGTTTTTCTTAATGGATATGGATGGGTGAAATTTCAGTATAAGTGCAATTGTAGCAGTAAGAATGTCATATATGCTGGTATTTGTCAGAAGTGTCCCTGTTTTTATATAAGCAAGAACAAAAATGCCTTTCGTACATGTATTTACCAACATTTATATGACATTAGGAAAATGAATCTAAAAAATTCACTGGCCAAGCATTTCAATATTCACCCAGGTCATAATTTTAAATTCACAGTTCTTGAACAGCTGACTATAGATGAGAGAGGAGGTCCTATGGATTACTGGCTTGAATACAAAGAACTGTTATGGCAATTAAGGGTCAATGCCAATATTTTTCCAGGTTTGAACGAAATGGTTTCAATAACCAGCTATTTGAGGTTAAAAGCTGATTTTTTTATCTAATTGTTGATTTTTTCATCTAATTGTTTTTTTATTTAATTGTTCACTTTATGATTTTTTTGTCAAAATACTATGTTTAAAGTACATGTTGAATCATGTTTTATAGTTAGTTTGTTTTTATCTTGCATGCATAATTGTGGAGTCTGTACCTTTAAATGCCTATGGTGTTTTTTACAAATTGGTTTGGAATGTGTAATGAGTATTTAAAAAGTGGGGTGGAGGCACTTTTTTTTTCTGAATAAGTCAACTGTAATCTGTGATGAAAGCGCTTAAGAATAAATTTTATCCTTGTTTCTTGTAACACCAGCCTGCTTTGTGATTTCTCAGTTTGTGTTACTTGGTTGGGTGTTTAATATGTGTGTATATATATATATATATATATATATATATATATATATATATATATATATATATATGTATTATGTGTGTGTTAATGTTGATGTACATAAACACTGAGAAACATCACATCACCTTCTGTACTTTGAATATAACCTGCATCAAAAACGAAAATGAGCAAAGCAAGAGTACATCAGGCTTTCCTTCCATGATGTTGTTTGTCTTTTCAGCCTTTCCCGGTTAGGGGTCACCACAGCTGAACTCCGGTCTGCTAATGATTGGCAGTAGATTTTTATGATGCCGAGTTGCCAGCCCAGCAGCCAACCTTCAGCGAAGGCACACCCATTCATGCATGTCTTTCAGAGGCCATTTGCCACGGGGAGGACATGTAGACTCCACACAGAAGGCACTCCAGTCGAGAATCAAACAGGAGAACCTCTTGCTGTGAGGCAACAACGCTACTGCTGTACCACGTGGCTTTCCTTCCATGATCAGGAACCTAAAAGGAAAACCCTAAAATCTAACAGTAATTTCAGGCATGCATTGTCTGAATAGTGATACTGTTAGGGAAAGGATTTTTCATCATGTAATATAAAGGTCTGAATTTACTAGCAGTGGGATCTTTTGATTTAGGACATATGAGTAAGTGTCAAAGGAAAAATAACTTCAAAATGATTAACACACGGCAGGTTCAGGTTAAGGCACTTTAATCTTGCAGCAAGGAGACAAAAACGTGCTAATACAGAGTTTGTCTAACTAAAATCAGGAAATATGATCATCTTTATACATTTTCTAACAAGACATTGCCTACCAAGCTGACGTAACAGATCACAAGTTCTAACATCATTACTTCATAGCAGCTGTTTGACCATGATTTTCTGCTTGCACTATCAATTTTATGAAAAACTTCCTAAGAAAAACAACGTGGCCTTGATGACCACCGGTTAGATACAACTTCCCACTATGTTATGTTACCATTCAAGGTACTATAGCTAATTCGAGCACAAAGCAAGTACAGATTCTTCAAGAAGTCTTTTGTCTGATGTATCTCTTCTTTTCCACAGCTGTGCATGTTCTCATAATGCGAACAGAGCTGACTGTTCATATCCAATCACATTATAGAAAACAGTATTGTTCTATTCATTCACTATTCATTCATTTTCCTGACCTAGCAGATAGTCACCTGCTTCCCAGTACATTTCCAAAAAGGCATAAACATGAATTTTGCTGTGCTAGCAAATACTAGGTCATGGTGTATCTTGCAATTTTAGAAAGCATACTGCAGTTTGAAAAAGCATCGTATAATTTCATACAGAATTAAGCTGTACAGGTTTACTGCTGACCTCTCTGACGTTTCGAATTTTCCCTCGAGGCAAAGCTGCAGTGTGTTGTATGGCCGGAACCAGGTAACCCAAAAAACAACTGCCGGACCATTTCTCAGGTAGCCATTTGTATGCCTTTTTCCCCACAAACAAAATAACAATTCTCTACTTTAGTATTGATATATGCTTGCCTTGTGTGAAACAGTTTCTTATCAATGATAGAAAGTTGCTTCAAAAGAACAGGATTATGCTATATTTCACTAACAGTTTTTTGCATTTTCTCAAGATATGAGTCATAGTTTGTATCACAAATAGTTTCCACCTTATTAGCCTTAATATAACATTTATAAGAAACAGTCACATTGCAATTGCTCCAACCCACCTGAATAGTGTCATTTTTATAAAAACATACAATTCCTTTTTGTGTAACAGGTAGGTACAATGCTATTTTGTCTTGTGATTTTACAGGTGTAGTATCAAAAATCAAATTTTCCCAGGTCTCATTGACCCCTAGGGGGACAGCAGTCATTAATAATCCCCTGTATGCTGTTGGTATAGCTGTGCAAATCCAGCAGTTCGAAACATTAAAAGTTTCAGCATACACATATTTAATTGCTTGGTAAGTGTTAAAGTTTGGATGCCAGTCTATGAGTAATGCATCACATTTGTTCAGTTCAACTCGTGTGGCTGAAAAAAGGAAAGGCCACAGCAAAAAGATCATTGTTACCAGTATAGCTAACAGGATGATCATACAATTTTTCTGAGGTTGTTTTGCATCCCTGTTTACTCTATACATGGTCATTTTTATTCTTGTTGTATAACAGTAACAAAGTTTTTGTCCAGTTCAAAGTTCTTGACCAGTTTACAGTGCATCAAATGGATCCAGGACACACGTTCAGCTATCTTGACTGCAGTGGGTGTTGCCAGCAAAACTTGGAACGGTCCTTCCCACTTCAGAGAACTCCAATTTCTTTTCTTCACAACCTTCACCCAGATCCACGACCCTGGTTGTACTACTGCCTCCGATGGTCTGGTCTGTTCTTTATCTGAAACAGAATTTAACTGCAGAAGTTGTTTGTTATTCAAAAGTCACCTCAAATACTCTGCAAGTAAACTGTCAGCCTCCTGGTCTGCAGGCATGAGAGGTTTCCACTGAGGTATATAATATGCCCTCCCAAACAGTATTTCAAAAGGAGTTAACCCTTTTGCATTTGGAACAGTTCTCATGCTCAACAATACCAGAGGCAGACAGTGCACCCAGTTCTTCTGTGTCTCACTAATCATGTTCCTAAGTTTGTTTTTCAAAACCCCATTATGCCTCTCTACTAATCCTGCGGATTGGGGGGGTGGTATGCACAATGGTTCTTTAAGGAAATTCCGAAATAACTGCTCAATTGTTGTAAGGTTTGATTTACAAAATGTGTGCCATTGTCACTATAGATCCTTTCCGGTATGCCAAATCTAGGAATGATTTCTTTAACAAGGACTTTTGCAACAGTAGCTGCATCTGGATTTTTGGTTGGAAAAGCTTCCACCCATTTGGAAAACATATCTATAATGACAAGACAGTACTTTTTATTTTCGCATTTGTTTAGTTCTATGAAATCCATACAGATAGTATGGAACGGGTACGGTGGTGTCGGGAAACTCCCTTGCTTAGGCTTTAATGCCCCTTGTGCATGATGCCTGTTACAAACATGGCATGATGCACAAAATTTTTTTGTGAAGTTTGTAAATCCATTTGTAGTGAACATACGTATGGTTCACTAACTGTACCATCCCCCCTGTTGAGACATGGCACTGCCCATGGCTCAACAAAGCTGCATATCTAAACAAGTTAGATGACAAAATTGGTTTTCTTTCTTTGGAGATGTACAGCCCTTCCTCAAGAATTGCTCCTCATTTTATCCATTTCTGTTTTTCTACATTTGTAGTAAGTGTCTGCATTGTTTTTAACATTTCTAAATCTAAAATCTCAGAAGGTTGTAATTCTTCACTCAAAAGAAATACTTCTGAAGCTGAAGCTGCCTGTTTTGCAGCTATATCAGCTCTCGCATTACCTTTTGAAATCTTATCCTGTTGTTTGGTATGAGCTACGCATTTACAAATAGCTACTTTCTGAGGTAACTGAATAGATTCTAACAAATCTAAAATAAATTGTGCATGATTAATCGGTTTACCAGTAGATGTTATCATTCCTCTATTTTTCCATTGCTGCGCAAAAACATGTACAGTAGAAAAAGCGTACTGGCTGTCAGTAAAAATGTTCACACATTTACCCTTTGCCAAGGTACATGCCCTTGTCAAAGCAATCAATTCTGCTGCTTGTGCAGATAAGTTTTGTGGTAAAGACTTTGCTTCTAAAATCTCAGTATCAGAAACTACTGCATACCCTACTAGATTCTGTCCTGTAGGACCCTTTTTGCATGAGCCGTCCACATAGTATGTCACCTTGGCATCATACAAGGGAACATCCGTGAGATCTTTTCTAGGTAGTGTCTTTTGCTCAATTTCCTGCAGGCAGCAGTGTGGTTTGCCATCTGCAGGGGTTGGGAGCAAGGTTGACGGATTCAAAGTTGTGCATCGTTCAATTGTCATATGAGGTTGGCTCAACAGTATAGTCATACAAGAAAGATGTCTAGCAGGAGAAAGATATGCTACTTTTTCTTGCAGTAAAATAATCGAGACTGCATGAGGCACTCTCAATGTGAGAGGGTGGAATAACACTACTGAGGCTGAAGGCTGTACTGAAATTGAAGCTGTGACTACTGCTTGTACACAGTGGGGTAAGGATCACGCCACTAGGTCCAGCTGTGATGAATAATAAGCTATGTGGCGTTGTTTATCCCCATGCTGCTGTGTTAACACTGATGTAATGTAACCTTGTTTACAATTTACAGTTTGGAAAAAACGTTTATGATAGTTCGGTAATCCTAAGACTAATGAAGATGCTATTAATTGCTTCAGTTTGCAGAAAGCTGATTCTGCTTCTGGTGTTCATTGTAATAAATCTTGTGCTGCCATAGGTTTCTTGTATATCAAGTTGGTCAGGGGAACAGACTCCAAGGCATAGTTTGGAATCCAACTCCGACAGAAATTAGTTGTACCTAGGAAGGACATCATTTCCTTCTTGGTAGTCGGTTTGGGTGCTTGTAAAATTGCTGTTTTCCTGTCTTCATCTAATATTCTGCCTTCTTTGGATATTACATATCCCAGGTATTTAACCTGCTTTCTCCAAAGCTGCAATTTGTTTTTGTTTACTTTATGTCCTTGTGTGGCTAAAAATTGTAGTAATGCTATGGTATCTTCTCTACATTCTTGCTGGGTGGGGGCTGCCAGCAGAATGTCGTCTACATAAAGTAAAATTTGGCTGCCTTTCGGTGGGATAAATCCCACCAAGTTACTTGCCATTTCCTGTGTGAATATTGTTGGGCTCTCACAATATCATTGTGGTAGTCACGTATATGTATACCTTTTCCCCTGAAATGTAAATGCAAACCAATGTTGGCTGTCAGGGTGTATCGGTATTGAGAAGAACGCATTGCTAATATCTACCACAGAAAAATACTTCTGTTGAGGTTTTAAATCATTCAGTAAAGTGTGTGGATCCGGCACCATAGGTGCTCTAGGTATTACTGCGTCATTTACAACTTGTAAATCTTGGACCATATGCCATTCTCCATTTGCTTTTCTAACAGGAAATAAGGGTGTGTTACATGGTGAATTGGGAGATTCTACCAGTACCCCTTCCTTAAGTAAAGCTGCTATTATAGGTTTGATTCCTACCTCTGCATCTTTTCTTAAGGGATATTGTCTCTTCTGTGGCCTAAATGCTGATTTTGGCGTGATAGTAACTGGTCCTGCTGTACGAATAAGTCCTACATCTGATTTCCCTGTTGACCAGAGAGTTTCTGGTATGTTTCGTAAGGCTTTTTCTTCTTCCTCTAGTAAGAGTGCTACTCAGCTGTCCTCACTTGCCTGCAAGTGCACAGCTGGGTGTGTCTGTGTTATCCAATTCAGCTTCTGCTTTTGTACTCCCTGTTCTGACAGTTCTAATTCTGTCTGTTTTTCCCACCTTGTGACTTTTTCTCCTAGGTCTGCCCACTTCACATTCTTGTTCTTAGTCAAACTGACATGTGGTAGTCGATTAGATTTATAAAGTGTTAGGAATTCCTGGGGCAATGAACAGCTAATTACACTGTTCCCTTCTGTGTCCCAGTACAGATTACATAATACTAATCTGTTTGCATGGTTTTTAAACAGTTCCTGCTCATATTCCTTATCAGGTCCTGGTGTGCTACAATAATACAGAGTACAGTGCAACAAATGCTGTTTATCAGTATCAAGGGAAGGGGATTTACTGATGGCTACATTCATCAGTTCTTCGGTTACTGCCCATGGGCCAGTCATAACTAAGTCCTGGCTGTACCAATAAAATGTTTCACCCTCCGGTCGCACCACAAAAGTATCCATTTGTCGCTGTGCTTCCATACCCTGCATAGTTGGTACTACTGCTATGCCAAATATCTGCATCAGATCTCTGCCCAAAAGGTTTACTGGGCATTTTGCAGAAACGACAATTTTGCTTTTCTGGGTCATCCCTGAAACAGGGTCAGTTATTGCTATGTTGTAGGAGAGTGGCTCCCGATACAGCTGTCCATTAGCTGCTTTCACTAATATGTAATCAAGTGATTCTGAATTTTCTGGTAGTTTGGAAGGATGTATCAGAGTCCGTGAAGCCCCTGAGTCACACAGGAATTTAACTTCCCTCCCCTCTACCAGAAGTGTAACTTCCGGTTCTGTGTCTGCTAAATAGAGCTCTAGGCTCAATAATGCCAAGTCTAAAATTTCACCTTCTTCACCATCGGTGATTTCTTGTACTTCCTCTATTTCTCCTATCACATTCACTACTCCCTCTATCACATTTGCATTTGTCTTTTCTTGGTTATTCCCTTCTAGTGATTCTTGACTATCATATAGTCAGTCCTCACTCTCCTTATCTGCCATGGCTACCTTCTTGTTTTGCCTGCAATCCCTTGCTAAATGTCCCTTTTTCCCACATTTAAAACATTCACCCCTTTTCTTTCTCTCTTCAAACTCTTCTGATCGCTTATCAGATTGTTTGTTTCCCTGGGCATTTTTCTTGCCCTTCTTCCTGGACTGTACTACAAAGACTTCCGCTCTGTCTTCTACTGCAAATACTTGGGTTTTCTTTTTCTTTTTACTGTTAAAATGCCTTTCGGCATGCCTAGCATATTCAAGTAGTGACTGTAATCTACTTGTGCAATGGTCTACCATGTGCTTTGTAATAAAACTGCTTATAGGCAAAATACTGCCTTTCAAAAATGCATTCTTTAATTGTTGCTCATATGGGGAATCATGTGTTTGGTCTTCAGGTACCTGCATACCGCAATGGTTATTAAAACACTCTAATAATCTAGCATAATATCTGTCAACAGTTTCACCTTCCTGTTGGATGCATTGATTAATGCAAGTCCAGTCTGCCCTAGGCTTCCATTTCTCAGAGATTCGGTCTGTTAGACCTTTCACTCTGTTATCCAGTTCCGCGTTGCTATGTGGGAGTGGCTTATGTTCTGCGTCATGGGGATTCCAGTTGCCACTGATCATGTGCCAATCTGGACCTACAATCTGTCTGACTACTTTTTCTACTTCTTCTCCGTTCAAATGATAACTTAACCTCATGCCCTGTAAGTCTTCTAAGAATTTTCTAAAATTAACTTTTGGATGGGGAATTCCCTCTGTGGCTTTCCGGATGTCTTCCGGTGTCCACGGTCTATATACTAGAAGAGTTGAGTCCTGTCCTGCCTGCGGATTTGGTACTTTTATGAGTGGACATATCTCTTCTTCACTCATAGCTCGTGAATTTTTATTTATTTCATATAACTCAATATCCCCCCTTGAGTTACATGTTCGAGACCTGGTCTCGATGGGATCTCTAACATATGGTCCTGGCTTCGCGGTGACAGCCGGGTATAGCGGAGGTGGACCAGCTTGTCCACTCGCTTCATATTCTGGTGCAGAAAGTGGAGGGGGTGGAGGGGCTGGTGCCATTACTAAATTATTGTCTTCTTTATCTAAAAACATAGCTTTTGAATTATTACTTTTTTGTTCCCTACGGTTTGCTTCCTCAATCCACCTATGTGCCTGAGGAACTCCCAATTGGCGTTGCTTTTTTACCTGACCTTTCACGTCAGCTTTAAGCTGTTTGACAAGTTTAATAAGCGAGGATTTTTCTAATTTGCCATCAAATTCATATTTATTAACCCATTTTGCATAGTATCTAATATTGTCGGCACGCTGTGATTGCATATATTTCGCATCTTCGGTTAATGGTGGATCTCGGGATCTTTTTGTGCACTTATTTCCCATGTTGTCTCAACTTAGTTAGAAATTGTTACATAACCCTTCTTATCATGTGGTACCATGATTTCTCTTTTTCACAGTTTATCTAGAATAACTGCCTACCTATCCTGTTTCCCTGATCTACGACAAGACAGCAATCTTTTTTGTCCCTGATTTATAAAAAAAATCTCCCTGACAAAAACAAATGCTGTAACAAGTCCCTGATCTGAAACAGAGAAAAGGTAAATTCCTCCTTACCTGAGCCTCCGTGATTGATCCTCTCTGGCTCGTATACCGACTCGTCCTCCAGTCACAGATCAGAAAAGTGGCTGGCCTCTTTTGAACGACAATTCAGTCAGAGGTCTTTCAAAGCAGAAGGACCGATGTGGTCTCTTCCCCGTACGGTTTCATGCCACCTGGCCCATCTGACCTGAGGCGAAGAGAGAGAGTTCCGATCCGAAGGACCAATCTGTCAAAGGAAAAATAACTTCAAAATGATCAACACATGGCAGGTTCAGGTTAAGGCACTTTAATCTTGCAGCAAGGAGACAAAAACATGCTAATACAGAGTTTGTCTAACTAAAATAAGGAAGTAAGATCATTTTTATACATTTTCTAACAAGACATTGCCTACCAAGCTGACGTAACAGATCACAAGTTCTAACATCATTACTTCATAACAGCTGTTTGTCCATGATTTTGTGCTTGCACTATCAATTTTATGAAAAACGTCCTAAGAAAAACAACGTGGCCTTGATGACCACCGGTTAGATACAACTTCCCACTATGTTATGTTACCATTCAAGGTACTATAGCTAATTCGAGCACAAAGCAAGTACAGATTCTTCAAGCAGTCTTTTGTTTTATGTATCTCTTCTTTTCTGCAGCTGTGCGTGTTCTCATAATATGAACAGAGTTGATTGTTCATATTCAATCACATTATAGAAAACAGTATTGTTCTATTCATTCACTATTCATTCATTTTCCTGACCTAGCAGATAGTCACCTGCTTCCCAGTACATTTCAAAAAAGGCATAAACATGAATTTTGCTGTGCTAGCAAATACTAGGTTAGGGTGCATCTTGCAATTTCAGAAAGCATACTGCAGTTTGAAAAAGCATCTTATAATTTCATACAGAATTAAGCTGTACGTAAAATAGAATGAAATGTGTTAACTCTTTTAGCTTCTAATAAGCACTAAACATATATATTAATACATATTTTTCTGACAGTAAGAGTAATTTCAGCTTGCCTGTGTGTGTCTCACTCACTCATATCAGGGTAAGAGGCAGAAAAAAGGGGGGATTAAGAAGATAAAGAAAGAAAGGAGAAATACAGTATAAATAAAGTGGAAAGATGGGCAAAGGCAATAAAAAGAGAATATAGACAAATACAAATAAACATAGGGAGAGAGGTAGACTGTGGGAAACTGTAGTATAGAGATGATAGCACAAATGTTAGAAGAAATGTGAGATGGGTAGATACGTCCACTCAGGAAAAAAAAGAAAAGACAGAAGAAAAAATAGAAAGGGAGGCATTCAGCAAAAGAGGCCAGGCAGGAGGAATAAGTAAAATAGGCAAACACATTGATGGGGGTAGGTACGGACTGTACCAAAGGGAGGTTAGTAGGGGGTGTCTGCCTATCCCAAGAGAAGGGGAAGGGGAGAAACCAGAACTTTAAAAGTAATGACCTGGAATGTTTGAGGAATATCAATCCCAATCAAGACACGTAGAATTATCAAAAAATGTATCAGAGAAGAGGTTGATATTTGCATGCTGCTGGAGGCAAAATTTAAGCAATTGGGACTAGAATAACTGACAAAAGTGACTACCCAGTAGGGGTAGAAGGTCACATGAAGGAGCAGATAAACAGGGAGTTGTCATTCTATTCAGGAGAGGGATATCAATAAGAGAAGAAGGAGTAAGGAATAGTGAAGACTGGTGTTGGTTAATATGGATGGGGAAATAGAGGGATAGAACTGGAAACTAGGAAATATGTTTCTGCCAAATGAGGAGAGCAACAAATTCTTCAAAGGATTCTTTATAGCCTGGAACCAGTCAGTAACCCAGTTTAAAATATAATGTATTGAAGAAAGACTACAATGTGACAATACATGTGGATATGGACAGAAAGGAGTGGGGGGGGGGGCAAAGAAGGAATCCAGTGTAAGCAAACAAAAGGACTTAATGAGGAAATGAGTAATGGAGGGTGGTTTGACATAGGGACAGACAGAAAGAAAAACAATTCACTTTTACCACAAGGCAAATACTTCAGTGAAGCAGGCTAGACTAGTTTCAGGGGAGATTAGAGGGTGCAACAAAAGTAGTGAAAATAGAAATACTAGGCAGATCCATTTCTGACAACTCTCCAGTACCTAGCCAAACTACATGCTATAGCAAAATGCTGACTTTTTATTACTTGCTTCTTTACTGACATTGCAAGGAGTAGAAATCTTGTAAATATTCAATATTTAAGTGAAGGGAGCAACAGTAGAACAAACCAGGTAGAGTATGACTTAATGTTATATATGTATATACACACACACACACACACACATATATATACATATATATATATATATATATATATATATATATATATATATATATATATGTATATGGGTCCCCTTCACACGGTCAACATTTTAGAAAGCCAAAGACCATATGATCGACTTTTGAAATGTCGACCAGGTGGAACGGGCATCTCAGTACAGTGCGGAATGGAAAGAGTTCCTCACCCCAGGTGGGTGCAGGGGGGCTTGCCCTCTTGTTAGCAATGTTTAGGTAAGTTATTGTTCTGTTTTTTTCTTTTTTTTTAAATGTTCGACATTTCAAAAGTTGATCATATGGTCTCGACTATATGGTCTTCAGCTTTGTGAAATGTCAACCTTGTAAAGTAGATCTATATATATATATATATATATATATATATATATATATATATATATATATGTATATATATATGCATGCTTCCCCTTCACAAGATCGAATGAATGGGAGCTTGAAATGCATAAGCTCGAGATCAGAATCTCGAACTTCCATTCACTTGAAATTGTGAATGGGAAGTGTAGGGTCAGAAAAAAAAGAGTTCAGTTACCTTTTTGTCGGGGGCTACATCTCCCTGCACCCTTGCAGCTGTCATCTAAGAGCTGCGTGACCGCACTATAGTGGAGGACTGGGAAATCTTCTGTTTTGCGCTTATGCATATAGCGCAAAATGGGAGATTTCCCTTTCCTTCGCTGTAGTGCGATCTCGGAGTAGGAATATTTAAGTACGTTGGGTGTGGGGGCACAGCCCCCATGTGGGGGGTGCAGGGGGTGAAGCCCCCCTGCAAAAACATTAGGAAGGTGTTATATTTTTTTTTTTTTTTATTTCCCCTTCACATTTTCGAGTTTCTGTAAACTCGAGATTCTGGCTTCGGGGGTTATGAATTTCGAGTTTATAGGAATTCGATCTTGTGAAGGGGAGCCATATGTATGTATACACACACGCGCACACACACACACACACACACACACACACACACACACACACACACACGCACACACACACACACACACACACACACACGCACACACGCACACACACACACACACACACACACACACGCACACACACGCACACACACGCACACACACACACACACACACACACACACACATATACACGTGCAGTGGGGCTCTACTATGAAACCAATGAAGTTTAAACTTCATGGCCTCTAATCCTGGTGGGCCCCTGAAGCAACTTTTTTTTTTTTTTATGAGTGAATTTTTTAAACAAAATCAATGGAGTTTTCATAAGTGTTTGTTATTAAAACAAGGCTATTTTAGTGACAGGATCATAAGCCAATGGGTTTAAGTACTTAATATTGACCTTAAAAATTATATGTTAAAATATGTTCTAATACCCATTTTATGTGACCACAAAATGCCTCTGTAACTGGTCAAATTTCAAAATTTTCTTAGAAGCTTGCAATGTCTAAACCCCCAGCTGTATTGAGCTGGGGGGCATTGAGCTTGCCAGAATATATGTTTTGGCAGTTGGATCCTTGAATCCTTTGTTGGTACATGGCTTAATAGTTCTGTAGCTCAACTGCAGCCCCTAAGCTAGAGCTAATTGGAACCATAAAAACACATCTGAATTCTCAATTAAGGCTGCACTCGATACGCTTGAGCATTTTAACATCAAAAATCAGAATTTCACCTCTTTATCCTAACAAAGCCCCTCTGATGACCTTCTTCTGACTTCCTGTCTAGTAGACAATGAACCAGTACTTTTTTCTGCACATTGATGTTGGGTGGTCTGATTTCTTTCCCAAATTTTTTTTTTCTTCATTTTTGGTAAGTTTTTGAGTATATCTTTATCAGTGTTTAGTGATAAATGTGTATGTAGGTCAAGGTTTGGTCCACAGTTAGCAGGGAAGCCTGATATTCTTATGTGTATAATTCTGCTGTTTCGTTAGCCAGCAACTAGTGCTCAAGTTCTCATATTCACTGAGATATTTCTGTTTTCTACCATGAGATTTTTATATTTTGCTTATTCGGTTGAGTTTTTTGGAAGTGGCAGATGTGGCCTATTTCTCAGTAACTATATTTCAAGTGGAAGAATTATTTGTAGACAGTTCATCATAAGTATTCAAAGCATCATAAGTATTACAAAGACATGCATCTGGAACCTTTCTCCCTGGGCCTCCGCTGAAAATTGGCTTTGTTCCAAGTTGGACTTTCCCGGTTAACAAATGTTAAATAAATAAATAAATAAATAAAAATCTTCACATGGGTCATGTTGAAAGTAATGCCTTTACAACAGTTGACCTGAGTCATTTTTCCTGATGGCATATTTGGGCCTCCCCAACACCATCAACTGAGTTTTTATATAACTATTATTTTGCTGCTTCTATGACATTTTTTCTATTTGATATTTATTTTGCAGAATCTGATTGGTTTGGAGAATTTTTGAGACAGTACTGTTTGAATAAAATATATATTCAATAAGGAATAAAGCAAAATGAACTAATAACAACTTTATGGCTGTAATTGTATTCTTTTTTTATGTATTTAATGTTTCCATACTTTTCAACCCCATAACTTGAAAACTATAAGGCATAGCCTAGAGAATTGTTGTTCAGACCAGTGACTTTGACATGTGAGATAACCCAGTACAGCAATTTTTAATCAAAATCTGTGATGTAGTGGTTGAATGTTTTAAAAGAATTATAGTGATCTGTCATGGCACAGCCCCAATGAAGAAGATAACAGTGGTTACCCACACCTGGTTGCTGGTGCTAAGGGGCTCACTGTATGGCTGATTTTCAAGGACTCCACCCCACCACTCCATTCTCTGCTATTTGGGCCTCAATGTCCTTGCAAGGGCAGCAAGGCCCTTTGGACATTGTTGGATGTTGCCCTATTATTGCTGGTGCGAAGTAAGAGTTCAAGCTTCATGGTCCCAAAAATGTAGGTCTGGCACTGCATATCTGTATATATGTTCATAGGTAACTACTAGGCTAGCTGTCATTGTGGCCAATGTGTGTGTATGTGTGTGTGTGTGTGTGTGTGTGTGTGTGTGTGTGTGTGTGTGTGTGTGTGTGTGTGTGTGTGTGTGTATGTATGCCATTTTCCCTTTTTGTGCTCAAAATAACCTATCCCATTCTGTTATAGATAAACTTTTCCCATCCCATGGTTAAGAATTATATATGAACCCTAATGAGAAAAACTGGAGTCATACCTTAGATAATTTGAGGGGACCAATGCATGGGATAAAGCATCTAGGAGTACATTGGTAGTACAGGGAACAGTCCTGGGTTAAAATATTCTGTCTCCCAGCCGTAGATCTAAGTTGCGATTGAAAATGGACATAGATGTACTATGTTTTACATGGATGGGAGCCTGTTCCATAGCAGATATCTATCTATCAATCTGTCTACCTACTGATCTATTAATCTATTTTTAAACTCTGCCAGGCAGCTAAATATATCACCAGAATGGAATTAACTCCAGGGTAAACTGAATACCTGATAACTGATCCTGATATGTCCTCCTTCTTTCCAACTGTTTGTGGCTTTATACATCATACGTTATTTAGCTTCCAACTTTTGTCCTCTCATTCATTACATTTGTGATGCTTTTTTGGCAAATCACTGAGGATTACTGTTAGGCAGGTATACTGTACATTAGATAAAGCATGTTGATGCAAACCCAGCTGTTCTATCAACTTTTTCTTCAGATTGTTTATGTTCTTTATGAATCGTCTCCAAGCTTACTATCAATCAATAACCCAAGACATTAGTATTTCATACTTCATACTACTCAATGTATGATGAAATAAAGTCTGCTGTTCCTTTTATTGTTCAGAAAACACATGTTGATACAAAACCTGTTGTCATACCTCTTGTATGTCCATGGTTCTGTAGAATATCCCTTATTTTATCTCATCCTTTTGCCTTATCCCTGACAAAATGTTTAATTTTCCATTAAATTACTGGAGAACAGCAACCAACCTCTAATGCCAGATTTCAAAGTTTCACATTTCTTGTTCTTCAGAAATTGCATGCTGGTCTAAAATGTATTAACTTTTAAAGTGATTTAGAATATATTTAAAGATTGTCACTGCCTTTTTTTAATTGTATCCCTGTATTAGTTCTAGTTTGCTCCAGAGTTAGTCAGCAAATAATTTGAGTCCTATGCCTTGTTGTTTTATTAATGTTTTAGGTTATATAGGTTCATAGGTGTTTACTAGGCTAACGACCACAAGGGCCTTTTTATATCTAGCCATATATCCCAAATTTCTGACAAGTTCTGATACCCTTAATAAGTGTAAGCATTGGCCTGTGAGATGAACTATTTACAGGTTACCTGTTTGCATCAGAGACATAGGTGCCAAACCAGGGATGAATTTCTGGTTTCCCATCCAATTGTCCAAGTGAGGTGGATTAGGGAGGAACTCTGCTTCACATGAATGGGGGGCCAGTTCCACAGACAGGATAGTCTCTGGGATACATACCTATCTCTCCAGCAGGTCCTATTTATATCATAGGCAAGGTTAAGTATTTAGAAAGGGTAGTTCTGGTATTGTTTGTTTTGCTGATATGCAGGAGGTCCAACAGAGTGGAGTCTGACAATGCCCTGTATGCTAGGCATAGATCTCCCCTCAAAAGTCTGTAGGAGACCGAATACAGGGATAGGGCCTTGAGGCAGTCTGCATAGGACATATTACTTATGCCTTGTATTCTTTTAGTGATGAACCTCTGTGGATGTTCCAGTTGTTGGATATGTTTGGTTAGATACATAGCAAAGGGGGCATTGTAAGCAATGACAGGTATGATGAATGCTGAATACAGTGGAACAATGACTTCCTTGGACTTAGATGCCATACCAAGTTGTGCAACATAGAATGATTTCCTCACCATTGTAGACACAAGATGATCAAATGTTAGATTACCATCTATGTGTGTCCCTAAGTCCCTGACTACTCGGTCAACTCTAAGGAGTGTGTTGTCAATATGATAGTTACCAGGGATGGATGACTTCCCAAAGGATGCTATTATGCATTTCTTGTCATTTAGTTTTAGTCTATGACTCTGACACCAGTTGTTTGCTGGTGTCAGCCCCTCCTGAAGAACATTTGTGTCAGTGTGAGATTCAATGGCAGCTCATAATTTGGAATCATCTGCAAGTTTAGTCAGCCAGAGACCACTGACATTGGCCTTGACTTTTGAGAAGTAAATGCCAAAATGGAATGGTCCAAGGACTAATCCCTGAGGAACTCCACTTGTGACTGGCCTCTTTGTAGAGTTAGACTTCCCAATTCTAACTTCCTGGATCGTGTCTGTTTGCCAGTTGGCTATCCACCGGGTGACATACAGGTTTGTACCTAACCTCTTGAGTTTGTCAACAATGCCCAAGTGGGGTATTGTGTCAAATGCCCTGGCCAGGTCAAGGTAGGCAGTGTGAACTATTTTGCCCTCATCCATTGCTTTGGTGACCTTCTCAAAGAAGTCCGCCAGGTTGAGTAGACATAATCTGCCCTTTATGAAACCAAACTGGTTTGGGTCCAGTGTCCTAAGGTGTATTGTATCTCTGTTGATCATCTCCATGATAATTCTTTCCATGGCTTTACATATAAGACTAGTGAGATATGGGTCTGTACTTTCCAGGGTCTGTAGATGGCTCACCTTTATGCAGAGGGATGACTGTTGCCTTTCTCCATTCAGCCTGTTTGGAGGCTACAGTTAAATAGTAATTATAGAGGCCTTGTTAGGTCATGTTTTATGCTATTTAGAAGGCATCCTGGTATATTGTCTGGGCCCATTGATGCAGTGTTCTTGGTCTTAGAGAGAGCGTTAAAGACCTGTTCCCAATTGATAGTAGGGTGAGTTATATTTGATGATATTTCCTGAGGGAAGGTTGAGGAGGAGAGAGGAATAAAGTGGAGCTGATGTTATACATCTGATTGATTTTGTGATTTCACCAGGGTGGCTTGTTTTTTGAGTTAGTTCTATACTTCTTCCTGATGGGTACAGCTACCTCTATAAAGCTATTAACATGCTTGTACAGGGTTTCTGTGAGCAGTTCTGCATAGGCAGAAGTGTGCTCAGGGTTTACAGGAGCTTGAAATTTTGACAGGATCTCACTTAATAGCAGAAGGTTAGCCTTAGAATAGTTCCTGAATATTCCCAGTTTAGCTGTAGGTCCAGGTTTTATTTTTATTTCAAAGGAGACCATGCTGTGGTCTGACCTTAACAGGGAAGGCATTACAGTAGGGGGTGTGCAGCACTCTCCCATATTAGTGATGACCAGATCCAGTATGGTTGCACCCCTGGTTGGTGTATTGACTTACTGGTCCAGGGAGTTTGTGTTTACAAAATCCACGAATCTCTGTGCATGTTCGTTTGATGTCCTATAGGATTCCCAGCTAATAGTGGGGTAACTATAAGTCACCCATGAATATGGTATTGGGTTGAATGGTTAGTGTCTCTAATAAGTTTAAATACATGGTATGGGTTTCCTGGGTCATAGAGGGGGACCTATAATTTGCAAGGAAGTGGTATTGGATTTTACCTATGGTGATATGAACATGGATCAGCCTTGAAGCATGTTTATTTTTTATGTAAATAAAGACACCTCCACCTTTATTCCCTGCCTATGAAGTAGCTGGTCTAAATGTGTGGAAGGCATTATAACCCTGCACTGTTGGTTTGTTGTCCTCTGCTTTAAACCACGTTTCTGAGACTGCACAAACATCAGCATTCTCTAGGGTAAAGAGAGCTTCCAGGGAGTTGATTTTTTTTGTTTAGGCTGCTAGCATTAAGCAGTTATACCATTAGATTTTCTTGATTTTGATTTGCTATGTCAGAAGTACTTTCAGTTTGGTATTGCCTAAAAAAGACACTATGGGAGAAGACAATGTTTTAGATAATATTTGAAAGCCTAGAGGAGAGAGGTGCAGACAGTCCCTGGCAAAGCAGCGTAGTCTGTTGACCAACTCATTTCATGCTGACAAATATTGCACCCCCTTAGAATAACACTGGAAACTAAGCCAATTATTAAAGTCAATCATCTTTTGTTCATATTGTGGCATCATCCCTGGAGGAGGTAAAATGCCGTTCAATACTAGGCTCATACCAGCTTGAGATACATATTCCGAAAGCTCTATGATGTCTCTCTTTATATAGTCTAGGGAGGTGAGTGTCAGATCATTTACTCCCACATGGACTGTGACTGAATTATATTGGTAATTGTGATCCAATGGCCTGAGTACATGTGTAATCTGGCAGATCCTAGCCCCTGATAATCAACTGACCGTAACTTTCTCCTTACTCAGCCTGGTGAGAGGGACATCAGTGTGTCTCACAATGGAGTCTCCAATGACTAGAATGTTGGATTGTGTGGTGACTTGATTTATGGGCTTAGAGGTAGAGGCAATCTTCAAAATGAATCTCGCAAGTACAGCTGGTGCAACCAGCCAAAATGTGATCAGATCTTAGAGGTGGAGGCTCATTCATAGGTTCATAGGTTGGTACTAGGCTATCAGCCCTAGGGCCTCTACAAGCCTAGCCATAACAATTACCTGGCTATTTCTTCCCACACTATTTACTTCCCTGGACCCCTGTCTAGCAGGGCAACTGACATGATCCCCGAGGTGAATTTCCTTTCTCCCATCCAATCATCAAGGTTCCTTTTGAAGAGGGCCAGAGAGGCACTCTGCTTGACATATATGGGCAATCTATTCCAGAGTCTGGGGAGTCTCTGGGTCAGGAAGCTATCCCTCCAGCATGTTTTGTTTATTGTGATGGCAAGGTTTAGATCACTGGAGCATGTAGCTCTGAGTGATTGGGATTTCTTTAAGTGTAGCATGTCCAACAGCTCTGGGTTTGACATGGCCTTGTATGTTAAGCAGAGATCACCTCTGAGTAGACGATATGCGACAGAGTATAGCTGGAGTTTTTTAAGGTGGTCAGCATAGGGCATCTGCTTTAGGCCTGTGATTCTTTTAGTGAGGTATTTCTGTGGCCTTTCCAGTTGTTGCAGATGTCTTGAGAGGTACATACCAAACGGGGCGTTGTATTCTATAATGGGTCTAATGAGGGATGAGTACAGTGGGACAATGACCTCCTTCTCCATCCATGAGATGTAGCTGTATGTGTTGATGTGGGTGTTGTTTTGAAAGAGTATATTTGGGGCTGCTGAGTGTATTTCTTATGCTTACTTTGTCTAGGAGGTCTTTGTGGTTTAGGGAGGTTACATGTAAGTGCCTCATTATATGTGGGTCGATATGTCTGCTTTGAATTGTGCGTGATGGATTCAGCATGTGCACTATTGGCAACCTTATTGACATTTGGAGTGCTTTTATGTGAGAGCTTTGCCTACAGTGATGTTGCGTAAATACAGCACTCACACACCATATCAGTTTGTTTGAGAATTAACTGGTTGTCAGTAAACATGACACGATTTCTAGATTGCTTCAGGATGCCCATAGCTACCAAACCAGTAATGGAGAGACTAGTAATATTTAAAAATTGGCCATGATTTTCAGCCTTTCTCTCTTCTCTTCCCATTATGTTTGTATTGTATTTGATACTTGTACAAATTAGCTGAGAGTTCTACATGTCTCTGAGCTTTTCCTATATTTTTGGTTTATCACTGAATAATTGTTTTTTCTGTCAACTGTAGAATGATGCAGTCAGTAAATACTGATAGATAAAAAAACACAATTTCACCAGCACTTAACCAGCACTTCTTTATTCAAGCAATCTGGTACCTCGGCAATTCGTCTTCATGGATGACAGTAGATTCTATTTTCAAACAAGTATATATACACACATCAATCACATCATACAGCTATCAATAATCCAATTAACTAGTTAATTATCTATTAAACATTTAAAGTAACAACAAAAATATAATAATAAATAAATATAAATATTCTAATAAATACTAAATATAAATAAATATAAAATATTGAATAACAAATATTAAATATTAGATACCCAATTCCTGATTCAAACCAAAGGGCTTTAAAGTCTTAAACTTTAAAATCAACCTAGTTTCTAACTCTCGCAGTTTTGCCACAGATCAGCCCCTCTAGACAAAAAAGGCCTCCCAAACACACAAAATTTCAAACTACTAGGGGAATCACCATGTTTATCATGGAAATGTTTGCAATAGGGCTCACTTCATTATTATTCCTAATGTCTCTAAAATGTTCTAGGACCCGAATCCTAACCATATGTTTGGTTTGTCCTATGTACCAAACATCAGTACAAGAACAGCCCAGGATATATACCACCCCTGTTGATCTGCAGTTGAAAAAGAACCTAGGAACAAATGTCTTGCCTTTAATAATATTTAAATTCATAGTTCTATCACAAATACTGCAAAGACCACATGGAAAAGTGCTAAAAGGCAAAAGGTTATTGTTCCCCTTAACAAAATTGTGATTTAATAACTCTTTTAAATTTTTCCCCCTCTTAAAGGAAAAAGTAATATGTTCTGGAAACAAATGACCTATAGTTTCATCTTCACTTACAATATGCCAATCTTTCCTCACTATTTGAATCAACTCACTAGAAAATGGAGAAAATCTTGTAACATAAAAACGCTTCTTTTCATCATCAACAACCTTTGTGTCATGCATTTTACCCTCAGATTTGTTATTCATAGCTACTGTGTATGATCTGTCATTAATATTCCCAAGCATTTTTTGTTTACATCCCAATAA
Source organism: Protopterus annectens (assembly GCF_019279795.1). Classification (NCBI taxonomy): domain Eukaryota; kingdom Metazoa; phylum Chordata; order Ceratodontiformes; family Protopteridae; genus Protopterus; species Protopterus annectens. The sequence continues at coordinate 1,653,057,485 of NC_056726.1, forward strand.
ATGAGCCTCATCATAACCTCTTTCTCTTAGTCTTAACAAAACCTTATTCAATTTGTTAGCTCTTTGACTTATGTCACTAGTATGATTATAAATCCTTTTAAATTCACCATATGGTAAAGAGTTCAACAAATGTCCAGGATGCATACTCGTGGCATGTAAAAACATATTAACTGAAGTTGGTTTTCTATATGGCTTATAGCCAATAGTTTCACCAACCCTATATAGGGTTACATCCAAAAAGTTAATGCATTCCCTATTTAACTCATAAGAGAAGGTTAAACCATGCTCATTAGTATTAAGGGTTTCAAAAAAAATCAAAAAATCATTAACATCACCCTTACAAATAAGAATAAGATCATCTATGAAACGCTTATATAGCAAGACACTGTTCCTAAAAAATAAAGTGGGATAAACAAATTTCTTTTCAAAAAATCCCATATATATGATGGCATATAAGGGCGCAAAAGCAGCCCCCATAGCCGTACCCTTCAACTGCAGAAAAAATTCATTATTAAAAGAAAAATAATTATGAGTTAAACAAAACTCAAGCAAATTAATCAAAAAGGTGGTCCTAGGCCCATCACCCAGCATATCCATAACAGATAACAGGCCCCATCTGAGACCAATATTAGTATATAATGATTTTACATCAATGGTCACCCAATAATAATCATTTTGCCATTGAATATTTGACAATTCATTTATCAAATCCTGAGTATTAGAAATATGTGCCACAACCTTCTTCAAATGTATTTTTAAATGAAAATCAAGAAAAAATGTTAATATTGTTTAAAAAGGAACCCACACCCGAAACAATAGGCCTATCCGGGGGATCAAGTAGGCACTTATGCACTTAGGCAAGGCATACAAAATAGGAGTCAGAGGCCTCTTAATATGTAATTTACACACATCCTTGTGATCAAAGAAGCCAAGACGTTCCCCTCTTTATAATAAAGCCAAAAGTTCATCATTATATTCCGTTACAGGGTCCCTTGATAAACTTTTATATTCATCCACATTTTTCAATAATTGAACTACCATTTCACGATACTTTTGTTTGTTCAATATAACCCAATTACCACCTTTATCTGCACATTTAAATATAAAGTCAGTGTTCTATTTTCTAAGACTCTGTAAAGCAAGCCATTCATTTTTATTCAAATTATAACACTTCATTTTCCCCAAAAACTCAACAAGTGCCATAGAAATTTCTTTAAACAAAATCCTTATGAATAAAGAAATGGCAGGCACATTAATAACAGGCACACATTGTTTATCAGTTGTTAAGTGGGGTAACGGTAGTTTTCCATATCTAGTCTGATAACAACTCAAACTATCCATCATCCCTTCCACATTAAAAAATTCAGCATCATCATAATCATATAAGGACATATTCAATAAGTCCTCATCAAAATCGTCACCAAAATTAGAGTAACTTACATTAACATTTTCAAGAGAATTAACAGCATTTTTATGAAAATAAACTTTCAAAAACAATTTTTTACTAAATGTCTTTAACTCTAAGTATAAATCAGCAAAATAGGGATAGCATGTGGGTATAAATTTACTACCTTTTAACAAAACAGCCTTCATATCATTAGTAAGGCTGAGACTAGACAAATTCACAATTTGTAATGTCCGTACATTGTACTCACACATCTCTTCATTATTTAAAACGATTTCTTCCCTTTCTTCCATTTCTTCCCGACTAGATTTGTTGACCTGAAAGGAATGATCAGTGGTAGGAGAAACTGAAATACCATTAATACCCTCAGTTTCTGAAGCTAAACAAGTTGAAGATACAGCAAATGTTACATTTTTTGAAACATTGTGTTCAACTGAAGACGCTGACATACTTCGCCGCTTCTGACTGCCAGTTCTGACCTTTGATCTACTTTGCGTCGGCTCACACTGCCATGAGAAGAGAATCCCAGTCTCATAGTCTTTAAGATCATGTAACAGCTTATTTATTTTATGCTGAATGATTTCAGTCTCTAATTTGGAAATTTTTTCATTAATCTTTGAAATATGCACCCTATAACAGGACTCCTCCACCACCTCGTCCTGTAGGTGCAAGATTTCAGTTTTTAAATTCTCATGCACTCTCATATTCATCTTAATCAAAATGCAGAGCCAGTTCAAGGTACAGTCTAAAGAAGCTTGCTTCCATTCCTCAAAAAGGTCATTTTCTTCTTCAGAAAATTGAGTAGCAGGAAGCCTATCAGTATGTAACCCACTTGGAGTTAAATTGAGGCTTACATATTTTTCCAGTAGTTGAGTGTCCAGAAAAAGAGCAACTTCCTTGGCCATTAACCTCTCCATTTGCAAAAACCGCCCATCAGAATCACGATTATCACCAACATTCCAAGGATCCATCATAGTGAACTTTTTTTCTTGTTCACTCACAATATCAGCAAAATGAAAGCCTCCCAGCAAATTAAGCTGACCAGGAGACCCAGCTGTCTGCGACATGTTAATGCTGGTATCAGTGCTAGCAATAACTTTAATTTTGTGTGCTTGGGATGCCTTTTGTGTCTAGAGGGGGTGATCCGGTGGCAAAACTGCTAGAGTTAGAAACTAGGATGATTTTAAAGTTTAAGAATTTAAAGCCCTTTGGTTTGAATCAGGAATTGGGTATCTTATATTTAATATTTGTTATTTAATATTTTATATTTATTTATATTTAGTATTTATTAGAATATTTATATTTATTTATTATTATATTTCTGTTGTTACTTTAAATGTTTAATAGATAATTAACTAGTTAATTGGATTATTGATAGTTGATAGATATTTGCTTTTCTGATTTCACATAATTTATAAATGAATAATATGCAAAACGCCTATTAATTATTCAAGTATGCAGCATATAAAATATGTCCCTGATTTTTGGGCCTTTTTTCCAATATTTTGGCTTTTCCAATAATCTTTCACCAAGACGTCGATAGAGCAATTGTATTTTATAAGAACTGACATACGAGATGTGCACAGATAAATCTACCTTACATTCTGGGGCTCTCTGTGAGGGAAAATGACTTACTGCTGTTGATTCATTATTCTGATTTTGCAGAATTATTATGATTTGTGTGAAGCAAGTTCAAATGCTTTGATGTGTGGCTATTGTTTGTGAAAAGCAAAATGAACATTCATTAAATGCCTGTTCAAATTCTTTGATGTATGTCTATTGTTTGTGAGAAACAATGTGAACATTCATTAAATGGCTATTATTTTTATTACAATCAAATGTCTGAGGTACACAAAGAAGTGCTTATAATTTCAAAGGTGTGGCTGGAAGCTGTCTGTGAATCAAACAAACCGACTCTCTTGTTGTATGGTCACTTTAATCAGTCACTGATCTGGTTTTGTATGAGTAGTATGCATTTGTGTGAAGTAAGCTGGAGCACTGCAGTGTGACAGTTTTTTTTATTAATTAACACATTTTGACACAATGGAGAGAGACACTATCTGCAGATGTGAGTGACTTACCCTTACTATTGTTTGATCACTTTTACATCTCTGATCTAGCATAGGTGGCAGTACTTAATGCACTTGATAAAATCAGTCTGAAATGAGAATCGCTATGTGTTATGCTTGTCTGTGTGTGGTGTGTGTGTGTGTGTGTGTGTGTATGTGTGGGGGGGGGCATGAGGGGATTCTAGTGTATGTAACAGTAACAAGTTTATCCTTAATTTGTTTCAGTTTACATCACAGATGTTAATATTGTACTTATTATGGGCCACTGTCCCGGTGATACAGTAAGTAGCCCTGTAATTTCACACTGTATAGTTCTGGTTGAGTACTTGGCTATGGCTTTATCTGTGTGGAGTTTGCATGTCTCTTGTCTACATGTGTTGGTTTATCCATGCGATCTGGTTTCCTTCAATACCTCAACGATGTGTTATAGGTGAACTAGCATTACTCCAATTTGATTGTGCGTGTGTGTGTGTGTGTGTGTGTGTGTGTTTGTGTGTGTGTGTGTGTGTGTGTGTGTGTGTGTGTGTGTGTGTGTGTGCATGTGTGCAAAAGGGTAAATCTGTGCATAATTCAATATAGCATGTGACAGACATGACTTACTGGGTCAATGTCAGTGTGCAGGCATGTGCTTGTGTGAGAACAGTATAAAAAAAAAAATCACTGCTTGGTTTTAGATGCGGACATGCACAGTATATCTGGACACACACAAATCCTGTGGGCAGTAGAGCAAAATGCAAAAAATAAATAAATAAAATAAAATCAGTCTGCAAATTATTATCTTTCAGAAATTAGGCATAAATGCATCAGAGAACTGGTGACCTCTACAACCCAGGCTGTATAAGTGGATTGGATTTTGATGGGTCTATATTATTACATCAAAGAATCACATGATTGAATAGCATTTCATCTGAAATGCTGTTCATTGAACCTCAGTCTTGTGGGGAGCTGCACCACTCACACCCCCTGCTAATTATATGTACCAACTCTGAGATCATACTACAGTGGGGAAAGGGCAAATTTCTAAATCCCAACCGTAATGCAATCTCAGTCAGAATAATTTGATGAATGGCATATTCGATAAAGTGCCATCTGAAGTACCATTCAATGATCTGATTCTTCAATGAAATAATAGAATGTGATTTTGACACTTCCGTAGTAGTGCCTCTGCCATGAAATTTATTTAGTCTAAAATCACCACTGCTTGGATGCAAGCAAATAATGTCTCAATAGCTTGTTTTGGGGGCTGTGGACAATGTGATCTTTATTTCTTTAACTTGCCTCGCAAAACTAAAATGTATGCACAGAAGGTCTAGGGGCAATGTACTGTTAAAGGGTAACAGTTTGGAATACATTAGTGTGATCGATATATTTTTCACTTTCCTTAGAATCAAACATCAGACTCTACATATTTTTTTTTATAGGGCGGGTAGAATTATAAAACATGCAGTTATGTATGTCGTACAGCAACAACTTAAAATATGTTACAATATTCTATCTGGTCATTTAGTTTCATCCTAGTCTGATATGACAATGGTATACAATAGTTGACCATCTTTCCAGGGGAGGGGTGAAGAGGCATGCTTATATATGCTGGAAAGCAGCCACTTGAAATATGAGTATGGCGGTTTGTGACATCATCTCTTTATTTTTTTTGGGGGGAGGTGGTAGGAAGACATGCAGTATTGCCAGATATGATTTATGCATCAGCACAAATATGTTTCTTCTGTGTTTATTGTGAACTTCTATTTTGACCGACACATCTTATTTCTTTTTTGAAAAAAAAAATGTAAGACTGGATTTCTTTCATTTCTCATGGTTTATGTTCAGGCCATCATAAGATGAACAGGTTGGAAAATGGCCGTTTAATGCACTGCAGAATATCTAGAGCCCTCATGGCTTCTGGGGGCCTAGTGTCCCCCCAAACACCAAATTAATTCAGTTATTTCTTCTTTGCTTATTACAAATGCACTCTTGGTGAGTTAGATTGTGTTGAAAAGATAAAGAAAAAACAAAACTGAAGTGGAATACTAAATTTCTTTCTTCAGTCAAGCATACTGCTCAGCCCTGCATTAGATCAAAGGGTTAGGAAAAACATGGCTTTTGGGAACCTACTGGCACCTAGACGAACATCTTACTTTACTTCTTTCATAGTTATTACACTGCTGTCTTGCCAGTTAGGGTATTCATAGGTTCAAAGGTGTATACTAGGCTGATGACCATAGTGGATATTCGAGCCTAGCCATACATCACAAATGTGTATGAACAAGTTATGGAATCTTAAGAATATTGTAAGAGGTATATGTAGGCAAGAGTTTTAGTGATCAAGCATTTGCAGGCTATCTCTGTCCATTAAGGACATAGGTGCCAGACTATTGGTGAATTTCCAGTGTTACCCATCCACTGGTCTAAGTTATGCATTAATTGGTTTAGGGAAGAACTCTACTTCACATCAGTAGAAAGCCTATTCTAAAAAAGGGAAAGTCTCTGAGACAAATACCTGTCCCTCAATCATGTCCTGTTTATGTAACAAGCAAGGTTTAAGTCCTGAGATCAGGTAATTTTGATATTTGTTTTGAAGATATGCAGGAGGTCCATCACAACAGTATCCAAGGATGCCTTTTGTGCCAGATAGAGATGGTCGCTAAGCAGTCAGACTAAGTGCAAGGATCAATCTTTGACATGATCTGCATAAGACATGCTGTTTATACACTATAGCTTTTTGTGAGGAGTGTCTGTGGGCATTCCTGTTGTTGCCTCTACCTGATAAGTCGCATAGCAAAGGGGCCATTGCACTCAATAATCAGTCTGATGAGAGCTGGATACAGTGGAGAGAGGACTTCCTCGGACCTAGATTCCATACCTTTGCTTCTTAGTTTTGAAGCATAGAATGACGTCTTTATTACTTTTGACACATGATGGTCAAAAGCCACATTACTGTCTACAAGCATTAATAAATCCCTGACTACTGGGTATACTCTTAAGAATATATTATCAATGAGATAGTTTCCAGGATTAAATGACTTCCCAAGGGATACTATTATGTATTTCATGGCATTGAGTTTTATACTGTAGCTCTGGCACTAGAGTCAGTCATTCTAGGAGGGATTATATTACGGCACCTGGTTTTCGATCATCTGCAGACATGGTCAGCCAGAGGCCCTTGACAATTGCCTAGACTTCAGATAAGTAGATACTAAAAATGAGCAGCTAGTGACTGGCCTCTTTGTATGCTGGACTTCTCATCCAAATCACTTGTGCAAAATCTGGCAACCACCTAGCTATCCAATGGGTTATAGAGGGGTTTACACTCAATTCCATGAATTTGTCTACAATTCCCATGTGAGGTGTTGTAACAACTGCCTTTCCCAGGTCAAGGTAGGCAGTGCAGACTCTTTTGCCCTCATCCATTGCTTTAGTGACCTTTATGAAGAAGTCCACAAGTCTGAGTAGGCATGATCTGCCCTTGATGAAATAAAAGCAGGTTGGATCCAGGGTCTCAAGATTTAAGTCATTGTTAATCATTTCCTTGATAGCTGCTTGCATAGCTTTGCATATAAAACTTATGAGAATTATGAGTCTGTAGTTACTTGGGTCTGTAGATGGCCCTCTATTGAGTAGAAGGATGACTGTCAGGACTCGATTCATGTGTCATGAAGCTTGTCTGGAGGAAACAATTAAGCAGTGACGCTAGTGGCCCTCATGCTATTTATGATAGATCCTGTGATATTATTGGGGCCCATCAATGTGATATCCTAGGCTTTAGAGATTATGTCAAGGATTTACTGCCTAGTGATAGTTGGGGGAGTTTATGTTAAATGGCTGGGAGGAAGAAAGTAGTAAAAATGGATCTGAATTTGTTGGCCAGTAGATTTGCTATATCTTCTGACTCAGTGTAGGGGGCTTCATTTACAGTTAGTTTTGCACGTTGTTGTGTACTGCCTTAAAGACTTGATTTGGCCTGAGGGTTATTTGTTTAGATTGGTGAGACATTTTCCATCCTCACCGGAGCTGCACTCCCTAATTTTGGCCACAACTTTCTTCATTTTGTTATAGAACCTACTGATATTATGGTTTCATCAAGTTTGTGTGTGTGTGTGTGTGTGTGTGTGTGTGTGTGTGTGTGTGTGTGTGTGTGTGTGTGTGTGTGTGTGTGTGTGTGTATGTGTGTGTGTGTGTGTGTGTGTGTGTGTGTGTGTGTGTGTGTGTGTGTGTGTGTGTGTGTGTGTGTGTGTGTGTGTGTGTGTGTGTGTGTGTGTGTGTGCACGTGTGTGTGTGTGTGCACGTGTGTGCATGTGTTTGTCCTCTGATTATTCCTGGTAGACACAATTGCCTCCATGCATCTGTTTACATAATTCTTCAGTATATTTCTGAACAATTCTGCTTAGGCAGCTGTACTCTGAATTTGAGAGGCTTAACATTTTGCCAGGTTATCACTTAATAATAGGAGCTTTTCCCTAGAAGAGTTCTGAAGTTGCAGGATTAGTAGGGATCCCAAGTTTTATTTTTATTTCAAAAGAGACAGTTTTATGGTTCAATCTCACCAGGTAGGATAATATGCAAGGGTGAAGGCAGGCAGAATTCTTTTATGTTAGTGAGGAGCAGATTCAGTGTGTTTGTGGCCCTAAAAGGCATGTGGACTAACTGGAGCACAGCTTTTGTTTTGGCAAAGTCCAGGAATCTCTAGCCCTGCAAGTTTTGGGTTACTTATGATTCACAGTTCATAGGTTCATAGATTCATAGGATATTACAAGGCTATTGGCTTAAGGGACTTACAAGCCTAGCCAATATAACCCAATTTTACCCAATATATGGCCCCTTGGAGCCAGGGTATGGCATGGATTTGTGCCTGTTCATTGAGTATCATACAGATTGCCATTGTCCATTATGGGCATAGGCACTACCCCAGGTGTGAATTTGCATTTCTTCATTGATATGGAATTAGGTTAAATGGTGAGTGGTTGCAGTAAGTTTAAGTATGTTTTAATGTGTGTTCAAAGAATGCATGATAAAGCTGAATAGTAATGGAAAATGCAAGAAAATGTAGGGAACTAAGTAATGTGGATGATGTGGAGAGGTCTTGATGGTAGAAAATCATGGAGGTTGAAGCATGAGAGGATAGGTGTGTGGGACTAGCAGCATGGGCCATTATGGAGCCCTTCACTTGGGGGGCCATTATGGAGCCCTTCACTTGGGGTGCCATTTCACCTAAGGCTGTCCCTGTATGCAGGCATCTATTAACATTCTATCCCAGATATAACAAGCTGACTGCTTCATTAAAACTGTAGTATAATATTGCTGTTTAACAAATTTGTTATCCTCTACCTCCTATGTTTCCAACTGATGAACATAGTTACTCAATTGGACCCTTAAACACACAGTTCAAATAATATTCCTTCAAAAGGACCATACGTATACCTGGATGAAAGTAATTTTATAATCTTTTTAACTTTATCTTAATTCAAAGGCAGAGATTCAACTATGTGTTCAACAATGCTCTTTGTTTCCTCAATAAAAACAGTTTCCTGACCATGCTTTGCCAAGTCTGCTGCCATCACTCTGAAAATGATACTCTCCCAGACCAACACCACAAAATGTATTCAAATAAATAACTTTAACTGATATTCTGTGTCAAAGTGTTGTCTTTATAATAGTAGCCATTTGAATAGCTAAAAAAAATCAGACTTACAGATATCAAGTCTGAGATGACCATTTCTCCAAGGTATACCTATCTTGGAGTTGATATATATATATATATATATATATATATATATATATATATATATATATATATATATATATATCTGTGTGTGTGTGTGTGTGTGTATAACCTACAACAGCAAACGCTAGTGTGCATTTGCTGTTGAGAGGTTTGACGTGTGTGTGTATAACCTACAACAGCAAACGCTAGTGTGCATTTGCTGTTGAGAGGTTTGACATTCTGGTTGGAGGTCACACAACAATGGGGATGAGGCAATTTATCCTTTTTCTCACTGTAGTGTGATCTCATAGTTGCAATATATAAGTAGCAGGGGGTGTGGGATTCACAACCCCCCCCCCCCCGCAAATTAAAATGAAAATCACCAGATGTCAAGGTAAGTTGTGAAATGGTGACATTGTCAAATATGACCTGTCATCATTTTGCAACTGTTCTAATTTTTATTGTACGATGTGGTCATTTTATGACATTGTTTTTTGAGTAAGTCATTACTCGCATGAGTCTGTTTCATAATTTTGATAGTAAACCTATATATATAAGTTCAAGGGGGCTTGTCCACACATCATGGGGAGCAGAGGGCAGAACAGTAGTGACGATTCACTCTTCTCCTGAGTTTTCAGTGTTTTATCTTTCATTCTGTGGCACTCATTATAATTCCCAACATTTCAGTAGGGAGCCTATTATAGCATAGTGTTTGAAACATTTTCTATGTACTGAGCAGTATACATGTACACTCTCATTGTATCTGCTTACTTGTTAACAGGGTTAGTCTCATAACCCTGGTAAGTCCAATGGCCTCTTTTTCAGGGGATACCTGAAGAGATATTAATACTGAACAGGGGAAATTTGACCAGTGCACTGGGATACATTCCCCACTATTTTCCAGAGGACATTGGTGAAGGACAGTTCACTGGAACAGAGCACAATGAAGGAGGAGGAGATGCGTTGTGCAAGTCATTTGGGATATAATACTATATTACAAAGTGAAGTAATAAGTGAACTTAAGGAAACAATGTATATTACACATAATGCAGACTCTGGATTACCACATGTTGAAATAAAAACAATGAGTGAGAAGGTCGCTGAAAAACCAATCAGTAAAAAACAAAATGAAAACTCCAGCAAAGCTAGAACTTCCAATAAGTGACCTCCGAAACCTCTTGTATCAGAGTCACATGGGATATATGCAAATGATCCTTATGAGGTCATAATATGGCCAATATATGCATATCCACAGCTAGTGGGGTTTGGCTTTATTGGCCTGAAATTGTCCATTAAAACAATGAAACAAGTTATGGGCATTCAGAATTGCCAATTAGCTGAAACACCTAGCAGAGCTAGAAAGGTGCTTGGTATCACATCGGGACAGAGGAAGGATGACAAGGAGACATGGTGGTGGAATGAGGAAGTACAGGAGAGTATACAGGCAAAGAGGTTGGCAAAGAAGAAGTGGGATTATCAAAGAGATGAAGAAAGTATACAGGAGTATAAGGAGATGAGGTGCATGGCAAAGAGAGAGGTGGCGAAGGCTAAGGATAAGGCATATGAAGAGTTGTATGAAAGGTTGGACACTAAGGAGGGAGAAAAGGACCTGTACCGATTGGCTAGACAGAGGGACTGAGCTAGCAAAGATGTGCAGCAGGTAAAGTTGATAAAGGATAATGAGGGAAACATACTCACAAGCGAGGAGAGTGTGTTGAGGAGATGGAAAAAGTACTTTGAGGGGTTGATGAATGAAGAGAATGAGAGGAAGAGAATGTTGGATGATGTAGGGATAGTGAATCATGAAGTACAATGGATTAGCAAGGTGGAAGTAAGGATAGCTATGAAGAGAATGAAGAATGGAAAGGCTGTTGACCCAGATAACATACCTGTGGAAACATGGAGGTGTTTAGGTGAAATGGCAGTGGAGTTTTTAACCAGATTGTTTAATGAAATCTTAGAAAGTGAGAGGATACCTGAGGAATGGAGAAAAAGTGTTTTGGTACTGATTTTTAAGAATAAAGGTAATGTGCAGAGCTGTAGTAACTACAGAGGGATTAAATTGATCAGTCACAGCATGAAGTTATGGGAAAGAGTAGTGGAAGCTAGGTTAAGAAGGGACATGATGATTAGTGATCAGCAGTATGGTTTCATGCTGGGAAAGAGCACTAAAGATGCGATGTTTGCTCTGAGAGTGTTGATGGAGAAGTACAGAGAATGTCAGAAGGAGTTGCATTGTGTTTTTTTAGACTTAGAGAAAGCATATGACAGGGTGCCTAGAGAGGAGTTGTGGTATTGTATGAGGACGTCAGGAGTGTCAGAGAAGTATGTAAGAGTGGTACAGGATATGTACGAGGGTAGTGTGACAGCGGTGAGGTCTGCGGTGGGAGTGACGGATGCGTTTAAGGTGGAGGTGGGGTTACATCAAGGATTAGCTCTGAGCCCTTTCTTATTTGCAATAGTGATGGACAGGTTGACAGACGAGATCAGACAGGAGTCCCCGTGGACTATGATGTTTGCAGATGACATTGTGATATGTAGTGAGAGTAGGGAACAGGTGGAGAAGACCCTGAAGAGATGGAGATATGCTCTAGAGAGAAGAGGAATGAAGGTCAGCAGGACTAAGACAGAATATATGTGTGTGAATGAGACAGAGGATAGAGGAATGGTGAGGATGCAAGGAGCAGAGGTGGTGAAGGTGGATGAGTTTAAATACTTGGGGTCAATAGTTCAGAGTAATGGTGAGTGTGGAAGAGAGGTGAAGAAAAGAGTACAGGCAGGATGGAGTGGGTGGAGAAGAGTGTCAGGAGTGATTTGTGACAGACAAATACCTGTAAGAGTGAAAGGGAAGGTCTACAAGAGGGTAGTGAGACCAGCTATGTTATATGGATTTGAGACAGTGGCATTGACAAAAAGGCAGGAGTTTGACCTGGATGTGGCAGAGTTAAAGATGTTAAGATTTGCAGTGGGTGTGATGAGGTTGGAGAGGATTAGGAATAAGTATATTAGAGGGTCAGCCCAGGTTGGAAGGTTTGGAGACAAAGCCAGAGAGGCAAGATTACTTTGGTTTGGACATGTGCTGAGGAGGGATGCTGAGTATATTGGGAAAAAGATATTAAGGATGAAGCTACCAGGTAACAGGAAAAGAGGAAAGCCTAAGATAAGGTTTATGGATGTGGTAAGAGAGGACATGCAGGTGGTTGGTGTGACAGAGCAAGATGCAGAGGACAGGAAGAAATGGAAACAGGTGATCTGCTGTGGCAACCCTTAATGGGAACAGCCGAAAGAAGATGATAATGATTTATGTATGCATTTATTTATTTATTTCAAATTTATTAATCAGGCTGGTCCAGCTCAGCAGTTATAGCCCATTTTCAGTGGAGACCCGAGGACAAAAGCTCCAACAATTGATATATACATAGTAACAAGAATAGGTATAAACAGCATACTAATACAAAAATAAGATAATCATAGCAAGAAACAGTGTGCAAACACTACATACAGAATATGATTGAAAGAGTATCAACCTTACAGAATTGGAAGAGTGACCTTTGGTGATACATGTATCAATACAGGCAGTTAGAAGTAGTGCCAGATGGATTATGCAGTTTGACTGTACTAATTTCATTAAGATCTTATAATCAGTTTTATTTAGAGTTATTGATCTCCGGTTTTGGTTATCTGACTTCCTTCCTATTCCATATAAATTTAATAACATCATCACATATATTCCTCCATATAAAACCTTAATCCTTCATTTCATTCAAGACAGTGTTTACTATTTTTCTTCTTTGTGAACTGCTTTTAATTTGTTTTTGATATCCATCATGTGTGTATAAATGAATAAAGCCTCTACTTTCTTCTGCCAAAATTCCAACCTCGTATTGTTTTTATAAGCCTACTGGATTCATCTCTGGAACTGAATTTCTGTTTATATCCACAAGCACTAACATTAACACTTCCATTATTATTTCTTTCTGCCAGTATTTAATAGAAGCATCTGATAGAACTTTAGGATTTCATTTTATATCTGTCTTGTTTTCTCTTTTATTATACAGTCCGGTAAAGTAATCTTCCACAATTTTCATAATCTTATGTATATTCTTTAATTTGCCTACTTTAACTTTAATAACTTTCATTAAGTATCCTGTATGCTTTTTTAATTTAGACAGATATGGAGACAATTCTTCTTTGACCACTTTTAAACAATGTAACCATTTATATAATAAATATTTCACCTTCTCTCTCTCTCATTTAAAACAGTCTATAAATAATTTGTAGAATCTTCTCTGAAAACCATAATATTCTACTTTATATCTATCTTACATTCTCTTTTATTATACATTCAATAATGCTGCCTTTCTATCTGCTATGCGGTTTTAAAATACTCCCTCTTGAAGTACCGTCTGCATTTGAACTCTAAATGTAAATATACTTTCATATACTTCTCTTTAAATTCAATCATCCACTGATCATGAAGAATAAAACGAAATAATCATCAAATGTTCTTTCCATAATGCCTTCATCGCCGTTACTATCACATCTTCCTCAGTAGTCTCACTTATTAATTTTCTAGCCTCTTTTGTTTCTTTAGTAACATCTATATTTCCATGGATTTCTAAGCAAATGACCACATGACCTAAAAACTGTTAACCTTCTATCCACCTCTCTTATTGATTTTATTAAACAAAAATAGTCTATTTTCTTTGCTATATTTCATCTTGTATATGTAATATGTCTTTTGTTAATCAGAACTATTCTTCCCTCTAATTTCATAGTTTATTTCTACTACTATATATGCCCTGGGATTCACAAATGGCTGATTTCTGTGCAGGAACAGTGTAGGACCTCCTGCATGGAAAATGGCAGCTGAGCGATCCAGGAAAGTGCCGTTTTCACACGCACGAGTGGCCCTACACTGTTCCCACACAGAAAGCCATCCAAATGAAGTGATTTTGTGATTCATGGAGCTGGCCAGACTCCATGCAAAACAGTGTCAGAGCAGAAATGTATTGAGTTAGTAAAGTAATACATTTCTGCATCTGAACAAATGGAGGCAGGACAGCTCATGGAAAGCATGTATTCCAGTCAAACACACATGCCAATGGCCAAATATAAGGCCATTGGCATCAATAACAGTTTATTTTTTTTTTTTAATTAAACTTTTTTTTTTTTTTGGCCGAGCACGGCTGTTTAAGCTTAGGGCAGTGGTGTGCAAATGGGATTCTGCCGAAAAAAAAAAAAAAGAGAGAGAAAAGCCAATTTTAAGATAATTCTGCATTTTGCCATTATAGTCAATGGTATGCGGAATGTAAACATTACCAGGGAGCACTGGTTGTCAAGGGGAAAGGGTCCATTTAAGTGAAGCAACTAATGACTTACACACCGGGGTATGCAAATGAGGGGAGTTATACTGAATCACAGATTTCCTCAAAATGTCAGCTTGTACCTAACCGTGTAGATGCAGCAATACAACAGTGCAAGTGTAAATGCTGAATGACATAAGGGGGTGTGTCATGCTTGCTGTAAGTGCAATGGAGCTCTGTGGCCCGTGTTTACCTTTAGCAAGCACAGCTAAGGAAGGGGGTGTGCCAGATGCATTGTGTATATAGAGTAAATGGGTAAGCGTGCCACACACCGGGATTTAAACAAAAAAAAAAAAAAAAGAAAAGAGGAAATGACAGCACTGTTTACATTTGAGCACTGGGTATGCATGACATGCCTTGAGGCACAAACAGAGAGGATCTGGGAAGGGGAAATAGCAGTAGGAAGGCAATCAAGGAGAACCAGCATAGCTGGTAGGTGGAATTTATCAGAATCAGCCAATTATACATGGAGCAGCCCAGCACCCAAATATAAACTATGCAAACACCCTACAGACTGTTTTTTCCCACAAACTCTATACCACCAATGTACACAGATGGGGGATTTTTAACTGACAAAGTTAACTAAAAATGTTAGAGGCTGCTGCTGCTTTACTCCATCAATATGTGCTAGAGACTGAGGGGGGTGAGGCGGAGAATGCTGACAACTGACCCACAGTGAGGAGGAGGAGGAGTAGGCGAGTGTACAGACCCAGGGTAACCTACCAGAGCCTACATGAGCTGGAGATAGTAGAGCACTATAGGGTGGACAAGGACATTCTACAGCAAATCGTTGAGCTGTGCTGGCCACACCTTACACACAGAACTAATGGAGGGGAAGCCATCCCAGTGGATACCAAGGTATGTCTAGGCTTAAGAATACTAGACACAGTTACGCTCTAAAGACCAACTGGGGATATCATGGGGGTTTCACAGGCATCAGCATCCAAGGTACTCCACCAGTTCCTGGATGCCATGACACAACATGCCAATGAACACATATATTTCCCCACTGCCCATGAGGCGCTGACCACACATATGCATCTCTTCCACTATATAGCACAATACCTTGAGGTAGATGGCGCTATAGACTACATGCACAACTACACCAAAGCACCACCTGGTGAACAGGGCAGGGTCTACATAAACCGCAAGGGCTTACCCTCCACCAACTGCCAGGTCATGTGTTATGCCCAGAGCATTATCATGAATGTGCATGCTGGCAGCCCTGGAAGCTATCACGCCTCTCACATCTGGCATTGCTCACAGCTGCATCAGGCATTTGCTAGGGGGCACATCCCATATGGCCATCTAGAGGGGGATGCTGGCTATGCAATGGAAACGTGAATGATGACACCCATCAGAAATGCACACACACCTGAACAAGAACACCATAATGAGGCATAGGATCATTGTAGAGCATGTGTTTGGGATGCTCAAGTCACAGTACCAATGCCTTGACATATCCAGTGGAGCCTTGCAGTACTCTCCAGCTACATGTACACAAATGTTCATAGTATGTGCCATGCTACACAATATGATCCTGTGGAAACAGCTGCAGCAGGAACAGCACTGGGCAGGGCCACACAGCCCCCCACCATTGCCAAGGCCAGCACAGGCACAGAGGGACTCAGAGGAGGAACATCCTGAGCCTGCCCCTGTAGGCAGAAGGAGGCATGCACAGTATGCCCAGGCATAGCACACACACTGACACTGTAGAGACCTAGGGACTGATACCTCTCTCCAACTCACATATACAGTAAAAGGGATGCCAAACATGACACCATCTGAGCTTTACCATATACAGGGAGTGTATTATGTGCATCCAACATAGTCAGCCCTCCAGCACTGTCCACAGTACTGGCTCAGCAACAAGGTAAGTCACTCTCCCTGTCAATTACTGAATGGAGTAGTATGTTTTCATATGTAGGATATAGATGCAAGCATGCAAGGGAATTGGGTGGCTGAATGGAATAGCAGCAGACAGCTATATGGGACAGCAGGAAAATCATAACAAATACTGGTGTCAACATACTAGGCAGCATTACACAAGGTGACAACCCCCACTGTAGTACATGTGATGGCCCAAAGAACTGTGGGTGTAAATAGGTCACACACATGGATGTCAATGAGGGTCACATATCCACCACCAGTCTCACCCAGCAGGACAGGTGTAGATGACCACGAAGAAAGGCTGGGCTAAGGCCCTCAGATGATGGCAATGGTGAACAGCCCCCACCAGTCATACACAGGCATACTACAACAGGTCTGGCAATTGCATTCTAGTTCTGAAGGGTAAGAAGTCTGAAACTGAAATATATGCCATTAGGATCTAACATGTGTACTCTACTGATATGCCTTCTGTCTGCATGATAGGTCACAATACAATATGAAATGGAGACCAACAGAGTAACTGAAATACCACTACAGTCATTTCAAATGATAAAGTCTGCAGGTATGCACCCCCCCTACAATCCCATGTAGAAATGCAGTAACAGATGACCTACAGCACTCTCAAATGGCCTACAGTCCTCTAGCAAAGGCCCATGCCTCACCCATAGTGCCACTGTATGGAATGTCACAGGGTCACAACTAACAACCTAACACAGTAAACAGAAAACAAATGCAAGGCCATGTTGACAAATGCCAGTAGCATGTCTCCCCATGTCCTACTGCAAGGGCTGTGAATCAAGCCATAAATACTGCTGGGATAAAGGTCCAACTATAGGGATACCTCTGAGATATTGCTTACATAATATTAGGTGGACGAGAGGATAACAGAGGAAGGTGTAGAAACATGGATGTCATGGAGTGGGTGAAGTCTGAAACTCTAATGTGCGCCCATACTACTCCCGACTGGAAACCCATGAATGAATAGCCACAAAACCACTTGTAAACCACAATGTGAAGGTAAACTGACCAGATATATGAGTCCTGCCTCTGGGTAACCTGTGTATATCTGTACAGCTGAAAGGTATGTCCCCAGCTGGATATGGCCATTCCGTGAAGTTGAGAAAAGCACAAGGATGCGAACCCCAGCCAGCATATTAACAAGGTATTGTACCATTTATACAGAGCCAGCAGCCTGTTGTCCATAGCTACCCTTCCACAATGGCAGGTGTGCGCCAAAAATGTGTAGTCTATATGCCTCAGAATATTAGTCTCAGCTTCATTTATCTTGTAATTCCCCATAAATAACTGTGAACAAAGAATGATAACTGTCAGTAGTTGATGACATGACACATCACAGTGTAAAACAGTACATATGTCAGAATATCTCTGCTACAACCAAACATGTCACACAAGCAGCACAAACAGCAGTAGTTACAGTATCCGCTGAATGTTAAGCCCATTGTGTCTCCATATTGGCAACCTATCTACAGAAATCCTGCAGAAAGAATTTGCTAGGTGGTAGCTGTAGCACACAAAACCCTGAACTGAGTCCAACCCTCCCTGGAATGGATGTGAGGTCATACTGGGCATGCTCCTACACTTGGAGAAATAAAGCCTGTGTCTCAAAACACAGTGATACACAGGGGATGTGGGAGGCTGGAGGCTGGCATAATGGTTAAGGTGTTTGCCTTACAAACACAAGGAGCAGGGTTTGATTCTCACTTGGGGTAATTGGCTAGGCTTAAAATGTCCCACAAAGGCAGTTAGCCTAGTACTAAACTATGAAACTATGAAACAGTGGACTACAGATATTGGTTATTCACATCTGTCTGTGCACACACACCAAATTGTACACCATTGATACTTCACACACACACACACACACACACACATACACACATACACACACACGTGCACTGGATAGGAATACACACACATACCTAAGGCCAACATCATATAATATGTCAAACATATAGAGACGTGGGGAAGAGAAATACAGACAGACAGCGACAGAGAGAATCCCATTATGAGGCCTATCCCACCCACTACACATCCCATTGGCCTATATCGCATGATGTGCTGATGTCATTCACTGTAGAAATATCTTTGGTTAGCCCTCAGCCCTATAGTGTCAGTGGTTCTTGTCATAACAGTGTAACACTACAGTACAAATAGGTATCCATGTAGCAGTTGGAGTCTCAGTCCTGTCAAATGTAAAGTCGCATGTGTATGTGTTTCTAGATGAATGTGGTTGAGGCCATTCACATTCACTGAACCTCCCTTACCCCTCCTTCAGCACTGCTGCTGATGTCACTCACCTTCAAATATACCTTTGGGCAGCTCTTCAAAACATAAGCTCTGTGGCACTTGTGATAACTGTGTGATACTATAGTGTAGCAAACTAGTTAGATAGGAGTTCCAATCCTGATCCTGGCAACTGTGTTTGTGTGAGAGACTGTGGGTGTACTTGTAAAGACCTGGTTTTGTGGTCATTCACACTTACAACACTTCCCTTACTCCTCCTTTAGCACTGCTGCTGATGTCACTCGCTTTCAAAGATACCTTTGTGCAGCTCTCCAGTATGTATGCTCCATGGTGTGTGTAAGAAATATAGAACAATGTAGTAGCAATAACTACAAAGGTAAAGGTTTGAATCTCATCCCTGGCATGTGTTTGTGTGTGCATATGTCTACATATGTATGTCCATACCTCAAAGATTTTGGCCCCATTTACACCCAGTGCATATCTTTTAACTTTAGCAGTCCTGAAGATATCATCCACCTAAGAAGTACCTGTTGGCAACCCTAGACCATCTAAGGTCAGTGGTGCATGTGGTAAATGTGCAATATAATGGTTTGAAAAGGTAGTTGGACAGAGATTTGAACCTCACCCCTGGCAAATGTAAATGTGTGTGTAGGGTAAAATATGTTTTGGAATCTCTCACCCACTACATCACCTAATGCCAATATTTACAAGAGCTGGTGATGTTCCTCACCTTAGAAGTAACATTGGACAACATCCATCCTATAAGCTCTGTGGCATGTGTGATAAATGTGGTACACTTTAAAGCAGTGCATAGCTACGTAGGGGTTTGAAACTCACTACTGGCAAGTGTGTGTGTGCGTGTGTGTGTGTGTGTGTGTGTGTGTGTGTGTGTGTGTGTGTGTGTGTGTGTGTGTGCGCGTGTGTGTGTGTGATCAGTATCCTGTGTGAGGGTCGGTGTGATTGTGTAATAACAGGATCCATTAGAGGATGGGTTTTGCTAAATTATTATGTTGAGGACCTAGTATATGTTACAATGTCCACATTACAAGGCCAACAGTTGTCAAACACTGTAGAGGTTGGTGTAGACAAGCCAAAGCCCTAAATGTCTAGTGCCATGTGCAATAAGTATGTGACAGTATGGATTAGTGAACAATATAGGCAACACTTTTAATATTCAGAGACCACTCTCCACCCATGTATCATGCACAAACACACTTGGCTAGGAAACAACCACTATATCAGTAGTTCCCTTGCATATTGCCTCACAGATCCTACCCATGGTGTGATTTCAGTGGGCTACAAGCCTGTTGACCACAACAGTGCCACTGACATCAGAAAGTGCTTTGATGTGTTACATCTCCTGACTGTGTGTTATCCAGCAAGTAAAAGGACATGGCACCCTGCTCCATCCCCTCAGTAGCCCAATCAATGCATACAGTGGCCCTTTTGCCATGTTCCCCACTGGACATCTGAACCAACAGTAGCGTCTGCAAACCTACCCCACAAAGGGAATACCATGCCTTATAGACATGCCCTGTATGGACAGACACCACTAACTCTACTAAATACCTGTATCATACTGTCAATGTAGGTGCAATCAGTACCTCAGTTACATAGCCAGGTCTCACCAAATAAGGTCAGGAATTCTACATCAGAAGATACCAAGCTGTCAACACAACATGCCCCAGAGACCTCAAGCACACTTCCACATGCCAAAGAACATGCATGTGGGGCATATGCACAACCCAGACACTGTCCATCTTATGGAATATAGATCACATACATGGGAAGCAGTGCACATCACTGGCCACCCACAACAGAAATCTGGATGAGTGGATGGGGAATACAATACCCACCCTTGGGGACCACTCCAGTGACTATACTCCTGAACCACACTGAGGACTATTGTCATGTGGACTGATGCCAGGGTATTCCCTTCAGCTAGCCTTGTAGGGCCTTCAGGCCTATTCACCTACTACACACCTATGAAGCAATGAACCTATGGATCTTAGTACTGGCAAGTGTGTGTGTGTGCGTGTGTGTGTGTGTGTGTGTGTGTGTGTGTGTGTGTGTGTGTGTGTGTGTGTGTGTGTGTGTGTGTGTGTGTGTGTGTGTGTGTGTGTGTGTGTGTGTGTGTGTGTGTGTGTGTGTGTGTTTTGACTAGTAATCCCAGTGTGTTTGGTTTATGAATATCCCCTGTGGCTGTGGTTATTAGCAATCGGAGATGTGTCCAAACCAGAACATGTACCATTCTCCATTCTACAACAGATGTACATCAACATGTACCTATGTACAACCCTCAGCCCTATAATCTGTGAGGCATATGCAATCACTGCATTACAGACCAGGGATTACTGTGCACATATTGCACCCTGCCTATGACATGGTGGATGTGTCATCACACTGCCATACCTAGTGGCCTTGCTGCAGGGCCACATCCTGGTGATACACAGATGCCTAGAATGGAAATGAGATACAACATGTGGGAACACATTCACCCAGCACTTGACTTGTGTGGTGCGAGAGGGGTAAGGCTGGAAGGGAATGGGTTGCCAAGACTGTGGTCAATATCTGTTGTCTCAGGATAGGTATTAGATTTGTGCAGTAACTCGCAGCACTTGTGTTTAATGCTGTGGATGTTGTTGATGTAACTATCAAAGGCTGTTGTAACTGTTGTCAGTGTCTGCTGCATCTCTGCTGCCATAGATGCCTGTCGGGGATGCCATGAGGAATCCAAAGTTGTCTTTGAGGCTAATAAGGGATTTCAACAGTCATGGGACACCACCTTTCCCTGCAACAGTGTCCTCTTGATGTATACTTTAGTAATGACAGGGGACCATCGCATTGTCTCCCAGTGTTTGGAGGACAGTGTCTGGCTTCTGTTGGCTCTGGTTAGTGCCATGCATTCATGTACCTGTTTGTACAGTGCTATGTGTACGATTCCACAATCATGCAACTACTTCCCATTCCCATGGATACAGTGAAGACATCCACCCTGTATTCATTGCTGTAAAGTCACCTTTGGAAAGGTTTTGGCAGTTGGTTATCTTTGTGGGGGGTGTGGCTGACATGTTGAGTTCCATGTTGATTACAGCCTGTGTGAATCTCACCATGCAGGAATTGACATCTGGGGATGAGCAAGGGTCCCATATTTAAGTGGTCAACACAGGTCAAGGTTGTTGCATGCTCTACCATGGGTCAGTATGAGCTGGTCTACAGCAATGGAAATGATGAATCCCAGAAGTGTTAGGCCACTGTACTGGCAGTTGGCTACATTCCCCAGGTGACGGAGGGGTAGTTGAAGACTCGTACTATGTCAGTGTTGCATTGGACCATCAGAGATAGCAGCATGTTGAGGAATGTGCATTGACAGTCTAGGGACATAGATGTGGACCCATAGCAGGCTATGGTCTGGATTGCACTATTACCCCAAGGTAGTTGTACCGGAAGTATCACTAATGCATTATGATGGGTTACTAGTCTGGAGGTGTTCCTATCCATAATGACTATGGAGATAACACCACCTGTGAAGGTGTGGTATGGTCCATGTTTGGCGGCTGACAGCTGTGGAATGCATCATAGCTTGATACTGCAGGTCTGGTGTCTGCTGCTGTGAACCAGCTCTCCACTACAGCAAACATGTTTCCTCCACTCGAACAACTGCCATGAGTGACTGCATCCTGACAGTTAGATGTCCACTGTTGAGCAGCATGGCACTCAGATTGCATACATGTGTAGCTGTTATGGTGGTAATAACATTAGGAACACTGCCTAATAAGGCACCATAGTGGTGGCAAAAAACTTAGCCAGTACCTGGCAACCCAGTGATGACAGATGTTGGACATCTATGGTAAGTCATTGCATTCTGTCAGTCATGCCATCCCTAGCAGAGAGGTCCTGGATCCCCTGAGAATGACACATAACACATAAGCCAATGTTGCAGTCAACTGTCTGTTGATAGTACCGCAGTATCATTCTGGGTGAAAGCAGTACACTGCCCAGGGCTACTGTCACACCTGCCTGGACTTCTTAATCAGAGAGTTCAACCATGGGAGGTGTGTCCCAAATCATTCACACCCACAATGATACGGAGTGATACTCGTAGTTGTGGAGTGACATGACTGGCTGTGTCATGTGTTATATGCTGGCATGTGATTGATATTTGGCTGTTACTTGCCCCATATTCAACTTAGTGAGTGTAATGTGTGTGCCTCAGTATTGAGTTACCCGTGATCACTGTATTGTATTGTGCAAGGTGATTAGCCTTAGGGGCTTAGGTTGGAGGCACACTGTGTAGGTTAAATATGTGTCCCTTGGCAAGTGCCATGTCTCAGTGTCTGAGTTGGTATCTGCCTTGCTGGTCTGTGCTGTTTAAGTAGATGTCCATTGAGTGCCTCAAGGAAGATGGGTGTGTGGCTTTTCACTGTATGTCATCACTGTCAAAGTGGGTGTCATGGTGAGCTATGTGTTCCACATGGTGTGGCAGGTGTTGATCTTATTCTCCTGACCTGCTATTCCAGTCTGAGTGTGTGGAGTTTAGAGGGGAAGATTGTCTGTCTACATGTGGCAGTTGCAACAGTCCCCCAGAATGGACAGTGCATCAGGTTAATGGGTGAAAGCACAAATAACTACCCTTCAATAATGCCAGGAGGGGTGGACATAACTAGTAAGTACTTGGGCGACATCTGTGATGAATGAGTACTGCTGACAGCTCACAGGTGTGCCACACTTCTTGATACAATAACCTGTTGAAGTGCCAAGCCATAATGCTAGTTGAAGTGCAACACAGAAATAACTAGCATGATGTACGGGTGGAACTGAAGGCAGATTGTCTGCCACCTTTAATACTTTACCACAGCTGTGCAGTTATCAGCAGCTTTGGCCATGTGAAAGTTCAGTAAGCTCTGTAACGTGCGTGGTAACTGTGTAACACTATAGTAGACATACCTAGATAGGCAGGAGTTCTAATCTCAATACTGGCAAGTGTGTGTGTGTGTGTGTGTGTGTGTGTGTGTGTGTGTGTGTGTGTGTGTGTGTGTGTGTGTGCAAGGTGTGTGTGTGTGTGTGTGTGTGTGTGTGTGTGTGTGTGTGTGTGTGTGTGTGTGTGAGTGAATCATGTACTGTCTGGCTGATACCATTTTGACCTGTTTACTACCCTTTACACTTCCCTTCATTCCAATTTAGTATGCCATCCATCTCAGAAGTACCTTTGGTAGAGTTGGAAATGTATAAGCTCTGTGTTTCATCTCATAACTGGGTAGCAGTGTAGAAGAAATACCTATATAGGCAGGAGCTCTAATCCCAATACTGGCAAGTAGTGTGTGCGAATGTATGTCTGTGTGAATTATGTACTGTTGGCTCATACCATTTTTGACCTGTATACTACCCTTTTCACTTCCCTTCACTCCATTTCAGTAGCCCTGTTGATGTCATCCACCTTAGAAGTACCTTTGGAAGAGGTGGTAATGTATAAGCTCTGTGGCATGTCTGATAACTGTGTAGCTCTATAGTAGGAATACCTAGATAGGCAGTAGTTCTAATCCTAATGCTGGCAACTGTTGGTGTGTGCGTGTGAGGATCATATGTGTGGTTCATACCATTTTGATGTGTATACCATACACAACTGGTGACCACCTCCCACTGCCATTACTTTATATAGTGTGGTAACAGCATCTGCCTCATACGCAACAGGTTAAACCATTGTATAGTCTTCTGTACAGATGTGTCTGGGATATCCATATGTTTGCAACCTATAGATGACCGGAAGTGGTCTGTGTGCCTTAATAATGCCCATATATGTGATATTATAGCCAAATAGGGCCACAGTGAGTGTACTGACACACATGACAGCATGAAGTATCATATCTGATTGAAACATCATGCTGATAGGATGTCTGCCACCTTCACAGGTGGCCACCCTTGTAGGTGCAATACATGAGTCCAGATGCTGGGTTTAACATGTGAACTGTACCTGTTATGGGTCACAATACAGGCTGGAAGAGGTGTGGACAGTCATATTGTGGTCCTAATTAGTATGTAACAGGAACACCTTGAATCTTAAGAGGGGTGTGTACACAATTTATATCCACTGTATAGCAGTAATGTGTCACATATGACCTTACCTTAGGCCGTTTGTCCAGCACAATTTTTCCACAGCAAAGCATTATTCCCAGTTGCCATGTAACTTTTCTATGGCTAACAAAACAAAATCAGACATCCAGAATAGAAACAGCATTTGCAGAGTATATATTTTCAGACTTGTCTGTCTCTTTACTCTGAATATCCTCCAGCAGAACTCTTTCATCCTCCTTCTTCCTTCTCTTCCTGCAGCAGCCCTTGGTGTCCTCATTGGAAGAGAACAGGAGGAAGACATTGAGTATCCTAGTAAATTTCCCCTGGACAGAATAAGTACTACCTTGTGCCCCCCCCTCCCCCCCCGAAAACAGACCACTGACATAGTGGGAGTTATCTAGTCAATAATGAAATAAGAAACACAAAAGAAAGAAAACAAATACATGACAGATTTTAGCAAGCAATCTGCAATGAACAAGATAATTAATTAGTTATAAATAGTTGTTCAACCAAATAGCAAATGTGTGGGTCTAACAAAGTCACAGTGTGTATTATACTAAAAAAATCCTCAAGTCATATTCAGTCTATAAAATTAGATGTTTAATATTAAAAATCTAATGCTTTAACCAAAGAAAATGAAACTATCCATAAACAATGTTGAAACACATTAATGCATTTCATCTATATAGACTTTGTTAAATTAATATCTGCACTCTTAAGTCAAGAGGTCAGTATTTAAACTTTATACATAAAAACTAGAGTTAACCACTCAATGAATGATTTCTAAGGAAGCAGGACATTTAGAACTAATAGAATGCTAGCATTATTTCAGTATATACATACCATTTTTCCCAACATCCAATTTCTATGTTACCATCTCTTTCTTCAGATTAACTTTCTGTTGCAAACAATACCTAAATGTGAACATACTTCCTCAATTGCTGATCTGTGTAGCAATTCTATTGGTCTGAAAAGTATAGAGGTAGGCTGGAGGGCGTCGATATCACGTTGTTGAATCGCTATTCAGTGAATAGCCATTCTTTGAACACCTATTTATTAACAATATATAAATAAATAAATAAATAAAATTTTAAAACCTGCCAAGGTAGAGGGCTGCTATGCCCCCCACAACCACCAATGTGGGGGGTTGTGCCTTCTCATACTCCCCTAACTAAATATACCAACTCTGATATCTCACTACAGTGGGGAAAAGGGCAGATTCCAGAGAGTGGTCAACCACTAGTTTGCCATAGTTAAAATTCACCATTTGATGAAGAGCAGCTTCACTAAATAGGTGTTTCATGAGTGGCTATTCGCTGAACAGTCATTCGACGAAACAATATAGACTCAGCTGGAGGAGCCTGTTTTGTATGAAGTTTAAATGAAGTTTAAACTTACATTTTTTGTACTGAACTAAAATTAATAGAGGTAAGTTTCACAGAAAAACTTTCTATATTGTAATAAGATACCTCCAGTCTACAAGTTAAATCTTCAGCCAATACACCATCTGTAAGCAACATGACCCAGATTTTGAGTAAACTTTTATACATTTCCTCTGAGAAAATGTTATATTCTGTGACAAAATGTATCACTTCTAAGTCCGAGGGTTGATTAACATTAGGATATGGGTGGCTGTATTAATATTGCCCCTGTGACACCTCCTGAAAATTTTCACCTACTATCTTGTACTATCCTGTCCAATCAGCTGGCTAATGCTGTTAATGAATTATATATGTTAACTCATCAAAAAAAGGACTGAGATCTAAATTTGTGATAAGTGCTCTGCACTGGAAAATAAATTTTGAATAAAATAAATAAAAATGATCAGAACTGTGGATTTGTTCCCTGAAATTCTTCATAATGGATACAATGTATTAGTCTTCATGCATGTTTGCTCATTGGAAGTAAAGAAAAAAGTAAGCAAACTACTAAAATGGTTCACATCTTAATGAATACTTATCTGAAGTTTTCTTCCTATGTGGCCCACTAACATCACTTCCAAGGAGCAAATATGCTATAAATGCATTTGGAAGATGGAAACAATGAACATAAGGTTGGTATTAAAAAGGTCTGGGACCGAAAGAAATGCTTCAGCGCCTATTTTGTAAATAAAACTCTGGTCAACTATACATTATGAATTAATAAAGTCCAATAATAAGTAGCATATTTCCTGCATTATGGATTAGGTGAAGCCCAGTAGTATTTTAGATTCATTGCCTATTTATTGTGAATCAGTACTGAAGCAATGCTTTGACAGAATACAGGTATGGTCTTATAAGTAAATCACATATACAAACATGTCATTTAAAGCTCCCAGAAAGTTTCCAGTGACTATAACTGTGAAACTGAAAGAATGACATCCTTACATATACACAGATATTAGCACTAATGAAAAGATCAGACTTGAGATATGCAGGCTTTCCTTTATACCACATCTTCTAAGTTTCCTGCTCTGACTCATATTTTTATTTGCAAAAAAATCTCTTCTTGTACACTCAGTATCTTAAGAACAATAAGAAAATCAATCCTAAAGACAGGGGGCAGGCGTTACCCAACTGAAGAAACCCAAAGAAAGAGGAAGACATTTGTTGCACTGCATTCTGAACATTTTACTCAGGCACTGCATGCAGATCATAACTGCTCTTTTACATCAGCAAATAACTGCATTGTGTCAAGATTACGGTACTCCATCCAAATAATAAAGTAGAGCTCAGTTACCTCTAAATATTTTGCAACGCTAACATTTTCACAGGTATGCAATGACAGTTATAATGAAATTTCAACAAATGAGAAATGCTACCCTCAGCTCCTGACACTACTGTAGTGCATTAAAACATTATTCAAACATTTTCATTAAAACTACAAAAAAATTATTCAAACATTTTCATTAAAACTGCAAGATAAATGTTGTGTCAAGTGAACATAAATATAACAAAACTGTAAAAATGCAAAAATAGCTGAAAAAGGCAACACCAAAGCAGATAATCCTTTAAAATGAACTTTTTTTATTCCAATTGATTATAAAGACAGTGAGCGCTTTCATGTTATCAAAACGTTTCATCAGACTTTAAGTAAAAACCATTAACTACCAACCATAAATAGTAAATTCAAACCCTTCTGGCCTATGGTTCAACAGAAACAATTATGACATCATGTTGAAATTTAAAATTTAAAAAGACATGCTTTATAAACAACATTTTTTGAAATGTATGCATAAATAAAGCATGCATCATAAGAAACACTTATAAGACACGTGCATTCAATATGCTTATGTCTAAAAATCATTCACATAAAGCTGTGAAAATTAAAATACTATTTAAAGTGACTAATGTGCATGTGGTCTGGCTGATAAAAAAGGTATGAATGTCATCCTATCATTCAGTCCACTCATTTTATGTGCTTGCAAGTGTATTATCCATGTACTTTCTCTACCCTCCGTGTAAGTCTTAACATTCCCTAATCTGCCTGATTTCTTAATCAATTCTAATGCTCTAAACTTAAATTTATGTGTCATACCATAGGTTAGCACATGTTTAGCTAATGCATTCTTATCATCTTCTTTGTTTATAGCATAAATATGCTCTCTTACTCTTTCTCTGAGGGTCCTATTGGTTTTACCTACATAGAAGGAC
Organism: Protopterus annectens; assembly: GCF_019279795.1. NCBI lineage: Eukaryota > Metazoa > Chordata > Ceratodontiformes > Protopteridae > Protopterus > Protopterus annectens. Next base: position 1,653,085,882 of record NC_056726.1, read on the forward strand.
TTGCATACCTGGCACTGTGCCAGGTATACCAAGTCCCTCATCTTACAATCCGCATATTGTTTAAACACATAATCCTGTCTCGTATCAGGGTGAACAAATGTATTAACGCCTGCCATATATGGGCACTGGTTGCAGCCCCTACAAGCAAATGTCCCCTGTCTGTCTGGATATCTTATAGTATGAATCTTTTCTTGCTCATAACAAAGTAATCGCTTAAGTGATTTTGTATTTCTATATGTGCATCTTGGCCTATTACCCACTATCGTAGTGATATCATCATCTACATTCAATAATCTCCAATTTCTCTCTATTACTTCTCTTACCTTATTATTCCTATTAGTAAACAGAATAATCACTTTAAGCCCCTCATTTCCTCTTGCATTCAAACCTTCTTCATCAACCCTGTCAATATTTGTATTCCTTTGGAAGTATGGTCTTCCTTTTTTATTCCTATGTGACCTACTATTATACATAGATCTCTCTATCCCTCCGTCTTTATAACCTCGTTGTTTAAAGCTATCTGCCAATGTCTTACATGCTTCTCTGTAAGATTCATCATGACTAGTAAGTCTTGATACCCTTAGTAAGGTTAGAAGTGTAGTAGTGAGGGTAGGAACTTTGAATGTTGGCAGTATGACTGGTATAGGAAGAGAGCTAGCTGATATGATGGAGAGAAGGAAGGTTGATATATTGTCTGTGCAAGAGACCAGATGGAAGGGAAGTAAGGCCAGGTGTTTAGGAAACGGGTTCAAATTGTTTTATCATGGTGTGCATGGTAGGAGAAATGGGGTAGGGGTTATACTAAAGGAACAATATGCCAATAGTGTTTTAGACGTGAAGAGAGTGTCTGACAGAGTGATGTTTATGAAGCTCGAAATTGATGGTGTAATGATAAATGTTGTTAGTGCATATGCTCCACAAGTTGGATGTGCGATGGATGAGAAAGAGAAATTTTGGAGTGAGTTGGATGAAGTTGTGGTGAGTGTACCCAAGGGTGAGAGACTAGTGATTGGAGTGGACTTTAATGGGCATGTTGGTGAAGTGAACAGAGGGGATGAGGACGTGATGGGTAGGTATGGTGTTAAGGAGAGGAATGCAGAAGGTCCGATGATTGTGAATTTTGCGAAAAGGATGGACATGGCTGTGGTGAATACGTATTTTAAGAAGAGGGAGGAGCATAGGGTGACATACAAGAGTGGAGGAAGATGAACACAGGTGGATTATATCCTATGTAGGAGGGCCAGTCTGAAGGAGATTGGAGACTGGAAAGTGGTGGCAGGGGAAAGTGTAGTTAAGCAGCATAGAATGGTGGTCTGTAGAATGACGTTGGTGATCAAGAAGAGGAGGAGGAGTGTGAAAGCTGTTCCAAGGTTTAAATAGTGGAAGTTAAAAAAGGGTGATTGTGAAGTGAAGTTTAGGGAAGAGTTAAGACAGGCACTGGGAGGCAGTGGAGAGTTGCCAAATAGCTGGGTAACTACAGCAGAACTAGTAAGGGTGACTGCTAAAAAGGTGGTTGGTGTGACATCTGGACAGAGGAAGAAGGACAAGGAGACCTGGTGGTGGAATGAAGAAGTACAGGAGAGTATACAGAGGAAGCGGCTGGCGAAGAAGAAGTGGGATTGTCAAAGAGATGAAGAAAGTAGACATGAGTATAAGGAGATGAGGCTCATGGCAAAGAGAGAGGTGGCAAAAGCTAAGGATAAGGCATATGGAGAGTTGTATAAGAGATTGGACACTAAAGAGGGAGAAAAGGACCTGTACCAATTAGCTAGACAGAGGGAAAGAGCTGGGAAAGATGTGCAGCAAGTAAGGGTGATAAAGGATAGTGAGGGAAAGGTACTCTCAAGAGAGGAGAGTGTGTTGAGTAGATGGAAAGAGTATTTTGACAGGCTGATGAATGAAGAGAATGAGAGAGAGAGAGAAGGTTGGATGATGTGGGGATAGTGAATCAGGAAGTGAAACAGATTAGCAAGGAGGGAGTAAGGGCAGCTATGAAGAGGATGAAGAATGGAAAGGCTGTTGGCCCAGATGACATACCAGTTGAAGCATGGAGGTGCTTAGGAGAAATGGCAGTGGAATTTCTAACTATATTGTTTAAATGAAATTTTGGAAAGTCAGAGGATGCCTGAGGAGTGGAGAAAAAGTGTTTTGGTACCTATCTTTATGAATAAGGGTGATGTGCAGAGCTGCAGTAACTACAGAGGGATAAAACTGATCAGTCACAGCTTGAAGTTATGGGAAAGAGTAGTAGAAGCTAGGTTAAGAAGGGAGGTGATGATTAGTGATCAGCAGTATGGTTTCATGCCAGGAAAGAGCACTACATATGCAATGTTTGCTCTGAGAGTGCTATTGGAGAAATACAGAGAAGGTCAGAAGGAGTTGCATTGTGTTTTTGTAGACTTGGAGAAAGCATATGACGGGGTGCCTAGAGAAGAGTTGTGGTATTGTATGAGGAAGTCGGGAGTGGCAGAGAAGTATGTAAGAGTGGTACAGGATATGTACAAGGGTAGTGTGACAGTGGTGAGGACTGCAGTGGGAGTGACAGATCCATTTAAGGTGGAGGTGGGATTACATCAAGGATCAGCTCTGAGTCCTTTCTTATTTGCAGTGGTGATGGACAGGTTGACAGATGAGATCAGACAGGAAGCCCTGTGGACTATGATGCTTGCAGATGACATTGTGATCTGTAGTGAGAGTAGGAATCAGGTTGAGGAGATGCTGGAGAGGTGGAGATATGCTCTAGAGAGCAGAAGAATGAAGGTCAGCAGGGCTAAGACAGAATATATGTGTGTAAATGAGAGGGAGGGTAGAGGAATGGTGAGGATGCAGGGAGTAGAGTTGGTAAAGGTGGACAAGTTTAAGTACTTGGGATCAACAGTTCAGAGTAATGGTGAATGTGGAAGAGAGGTAAAGAAGAGAGTACAGACAGGGTGGAATGGGTGGAGAAGTGTGTCAGGAGTGATTTGTGACAGACGGGTACCAGTAAGAGTGAAAGGGAAGGTCTACAAGAGGGTAGTGAGACCAGCTATGTTATATGGGTCGAAGACAGTGGCATTGACAAAAAGGCAGGAGTCAGAGCTGGATGTGGCAGAGTTAAAGATGTTAAGATTTGCACTCGGTGTGACTAGGATGGTTAGGATTAGGAATCAGTATATTAGAGGGTCAGCTCATATTGGACAGTTTGGAGACAAAGCAAGAGAGACAAGATTGCATTGGTTTGGACATGTGCTGAGGAGGGATGATGGGTATATTGGGAAAAAGATGCTAAGGATGGAGCTGCCAGGTAAGAGGAAAAGAGGAAGGACTAAGATAAGGTTTATGGATGTGGTGAGAGAGGACATGCAGGCGGTTGGTGTGACAGAGCAAGATGCAGAGGATAGTAAATAATGGAAAGAGATGATCCGCTGTGGTGACCCCTAACGGGAAAAGCCGAAAGAGGATGATGATTATATTAGGATAAATGTGAGTTGGATGCATGCTGCTCCGATGTAACAAGCTGTTTTTCCAACATTGTTTCCTAAACATATTAGTGTGTAATCCATCTTCCTCCTTGTTCAATTGCACATCTAAAAATTGTAATCTATTCTGGGAACTAACACATTCAAAAGACAGAAAATCTGTTGTTCCATCCAGATATTCCACAAATTCTTCCAATCATTCACTAGTGTTCTTCCATGTAAGAAAAACATCATCTACAAAACGTTTATAGTAACCAATGTACTCCCCATAATCTCCACTGTTCAATACATATGTCTTCTCCCAATATTCCAACACTAGGTTGGCATATGAGTTTGCACACTAGGTGCCCATTGCCACCCCCTTGATTTGTAGAAAATATTCCTCTTCGTATATAAAGACATTATTATTCAATACAATGTCCAACAATGATATGTATCTCATAATGAGATCCCTTGGCACTCCTTCTTCAATTAATAACAGCCTAAGATATTCCATTCCTGTGTTATTTGGTATGGATGTAAATAAAGAAACAACATCAAGTGAAACCAAAAGTTCATTACCATTGTCTGCATCAGAAAAAATATACCTAGCATAGGTCTCTAAGAACTGTTGTGTATCTCTAATTATAGTGGATACACCATCTACCACTGGTCTAAGTTGTTTTTCCAAATAAATGGAGAGCATTTCTGTAAGCCAACCCCTCCCCGAGACTGTAGGTCTCATATTGGGGTCCATCAAACTTTTATGGACCTTCGGCAGTACCCTAAAAGTGGGGATGATCGGTTTCTCAACCAAAAAGTATCTATACAGATCTATGTCTATTACTCTACATAAGAGAAGGTCATATAATTCACTATGAACACTTTTTATGATCTTGTCTAATTGCACCTTACTTAATAACTTAAGTGTTGTTGCCAACCAATAGTTGCTCCATTTTCCTCTTATAGAAATCTCTATCCAGCAACACCACAGTTCCACCCTTGTCTGCCTGTCTAATTACTATCTCAGCATTGTTCTGCAGTCTATTCAAAGCTTCATATTCTTTACTACTTAAATTAAAAAAGTCAGGTCTGGTGTGTAACACTGACAATTGTAATAAATCAATTTCACAAGCTCTTTCAAATGCATCTCAAAGTGGATGCATCTGTGGTATAAATGTAGAAGGTTTTTTAAACACTTTATAACCATTATTCATATTATCCCCAAACATCATTTGCAACACCACATTTCTAGTGAACATTGCAATGTCTATAATCACATCCATTAAGTCAGAGTTTTTGACGGTATAAATGAGAGACCTTTGTTTAACAGAGATCTCTCACTATTAGAAAGTGTATACCTGGATAAGTTAATAATCAAGTCCTCTGTGTTGGTCGTAGCACCTTGCGCTGAAATTTGTACCTCTCTTCTGAACCCTTGCACTTCCTCACATAGTTCTGTGGAGGCCAAACTTGCCTCTCTACCTGGCGTATTGGTAATGGAAAGGAAAAATGGTTGTTGCTATCATCTGCTGGTATCTCCACATTCCCTGTGGAAGTTGTGGCTGTGTCCTGTTGTACTTTCCTCCTGACATCCATGCTGCCCAGGTGTGAGACTACTCCCTACTGCTGTTTTGAGTTCCCCTCAATTCTTCAGTTTGTTGCACTACCTGTGCCATTGTTTTCGGTGTCGTCATCATCGTACCTTCAGTGATCCACCCCTCTCTGCTTGTGGAAGGTAAAAATGCTCTCTGTGTGTTGTTAGTAGCAGCATTAGTCTCCCTGGGCCATGAGAAGACATTACCCCTGTGAAAATTGTTGAAGTCTCTCTCCAATTTCTTCTTCTTCTCCTGTAATAACTTTTTATCAAGTGCTGTTAAACTTATAGTAAGATCACTAATGAAGCTGTCCATTTCTGTCACACTTAAGACATCCTTAAGCTCATTTCTTGTAGAAGTAATTTCCATGGCTAGCACTGCTTCTATATTCTTATACTGCTCAATTAGAAGCTTGATGTAGTCATGGCTGGTGTCTAAGTTTAATTTTTGCCATTTTATTAGCATTTCAGGATAGGTGGTACCGAAGGTAGGCATTTTTAAAACATGTAATCCTCTCAGTACCACCTTAAAACTGAGACACGCCTCCATGTGGAGTCTTTGCCATTGTGTAGACTTTAATTTAGTCATTTTATTCTCTAACTTTCTTGTCAACTGCAAAACATTCATGTTCCTAAGGGTACTTACTGTCGCTTCCCCTTCTCTCGTCAATTCTGTAGTAGTAAGGCGTAACAAAGGGTTGCTTTCAACATTGAAAAATCTTTGGAAGGAATCACTGCCCTCTAACAGACAAATGTTCTCATTTAATACTCCCTCTGCCATGTTCCAGTGACCATTGAGAAACAATATATCCAAATAAAATGAAAAACACTCAGTCAGTCCTGGATAAAGTGCCTTTCAGAATGAACATAGAAAAATACAAAAATAGCTGAAAAAGTCAACACCAAAGCAGATAATCCTTCAAAATGAACTTTTAATCTAATTGATTATAAAGACAATGAGCGCTTTCATGTTATCACAATGTTTCATCAGAAGACCATACTTCCAAAGAAATATAAATATTGACAGGGTTGATGAAGGTTTGAATGCAAGAGGAAATGAGGGGCTTAAAGTGATTATTCCGTTTACTAATAGGAATAATAAGGTAAGAGAAGTAAAAGAGAGAAATTGGAGATTATTGAATGTAGATGATGATATCACTACGATAGTAGGTAATAGGCCAAGATACACATATAGAAATACAAAATCACTTAAGCAATTACTTTATGAGCAAGAAAAGATTTATACTATAAGATATTCAGACAGAGAGGGGACATTTGCTTGTAGGGGCTGCCACCTGTGCCCATACATGGCAGGCGTTAATACATTTGTTCACCCTGATATGAGACAGAATTATGTGTTTAAACAATATGGGGATTGTCAGACGAGGGATTTGGTGTACCTGGCACAGTGCCAGGTATGCAAGTCCTTCTATGTAGGTAAAACCAATAGGACCCAAAGAGAAAGAGTAAGAGAGCATATTTATGCTATAAACAAAGAACATGATAAGAACGCATTAGCTAAACATGTGCTAATCTATGGTATGACACATAAATTTAAGTTTAGAGCATTAGAACTGATTAAGAAATCAGGCAGATTAGGGAATGTTAAGACTTACACGGAGGGTAGAGAAAGTACAGGGATAATACACTTGCAAGCACATAAAATGAGTGGACTGAATGATAGGATGACATTAATACCTTTTTTATCAGCCAGACCACATGCACATTAGTCACTTTAAATAGTATTTTAATTTTCACAGCTTTATGTGAATGATTTTTAGACATAAGCATATTGAATGCACGTGTCTTGTAAGTGTTTCTTATGATGCATGCTTTATTTATGCATATATTTCAAAGAATGTTGTTTATAAAGCATTTCTTTTTAAATTTTAAATGTCAACATGATGTCATAATTGTTTCTGTTTAACCATAGGCCAGAAGGGTTTGAATTTACTATTTATGGTTGGCAGTTAATGGTTTTTACTGAAAGTCTGATGAAACGTTGTGATAACGTGAAAGCGCTCACTGTCTTTATAATCAATTGGATTAAAAGTTCGTTTTAAAGGATTATCTACTTTGGTGTTGCCTTTTTCAGCTATTTTTGGATTTTTCTATCTTCATTCTGAAAGGCACTTTGTCCAGGACTGACTGAGTGTTTTTCTTTTTATTTGGGTAAACTGTACAAATGTGTGAAAGTTAATAAAGATGCAGGCAGAATTCATAGATAATGTCACAGTAGAACAACATGCACTGCACCAATGTTTTGAATTGTACTGATGCACCATTTTGCGATTCCTTGTAATGCACAATCTCAGTAAGGCAGCATAATATTGAAAAGCACAACTGAGGGGTTCTGAATATTAGCACGCAATGCTTGATAGAAATTAAGCAACTAAATCTGTAAACTGCAACAGGAAATATGTCAGATACATATGGATATGAGAATGGCAACATTAACTGCAAAAACAAAAAACATTTCTTATTTTATAAAATCAAATTAAAATGATGATGAACAAAAGTATTTCCATACAAGCTGATATGCAATTTTCATTTAATATGCTAGACTATTAGGAGACACTGAGTTTTCTCTGCTAATAGTAAGCACTAGCGATAATGAATAATGGCTAAGGACATGACCATTTTCACAGCAGAAGTAAGTATAATATGTGCACAATGAAATACAAATGGCGAGATTAAAATCTTGTGTTTTTGACAAAAGTTCTATGTCTGAGAAACTAGTACACTTATTAATACCTGCTGTTAACTGTTTCACAGAACATTTAAACTGGCACTAATTTTGGGATTTTCAAGATTTAGCTGCTAGTACTACATTCTAGCTGAGCTTATAAAATCTAAATTCTGTAAAGTATGCTTCATTGTAACATATTGAATATATACATTTTCAAGTTTTATCAAGTTCTTTAACTTTACCTTTGTTCCCATTTATTCTAAACATTTTTGTTTGTATTATTTTAATACTAAATGCTTATCTCCAAAGAAAATACACACTTTTACTATATTGATAACAGATAATTTTCTTAATATATTTACAGATATAAATAATTGTGATAGTATTTTGAATGATATATGTGAACATGATATAATTCATGTGTTGTAGAAAACAAAAATACCATCATACGTTTCCATTCCACCCATTTTGTGTTTATAACAAATTATAAAACTTGATGGTGGTGGTGAGGACTGCAGTGGGAGTGACAGATCCATTTAAGGTGGAGGTGGGATTACATCAAGGATCAGCTCTGAGTCCTTTCTTATTTGCAGTGGTGATGGACAGGTTGACAGATGAGATCAGACAGGAGGCCCCGTGGACTATGATGTTTGCAGATGACATTGTGATCTGTAGTGAGAGTAGGAATCAGGTTGAGGAGACTCTGGAGAGGTGGAGATATGCTCTAGAGAGCAGAGGAATGAAGGTCAGCAGGGCTAAGACAGAATATATGTGTGTAAGTGAGAGGGAGGGTAGAGGAATGGTGAGGATGCAGGGAGTAGAGTTGGTAAAGGTGGACGAGTTTAAGTACTTGGGATCAACAGTTCAGAGTAATGGTGAATGTGGAAGAGAGGCAAAGAAGAGAGTTCAGGCAGGGTGGAATGGGTGGAGAAGAGTGTCAGGAGTGATTTGTGACAGACGGGTACCAGTAAGAGTGAAAGGGAAGGTCTACAAGAGGGTAGTGAGACCAGCTATGTTATATGGGTTGGAGACAGTGGCATTGACAAAAAGGCAGGAGTCAGAGCTGGATGTGGCAGAGTTAAAGATGTTAAGATTTGCAATCGGTGTGACTAGGATGGATAGGATTAGGAATCAGTATATTAGAGGGTCAGCTCATGTTGGACAGTTTGGAGACAAAGCAAGAGAGACGAGATTGCGTTGGTTTAGACATGTGCTGAGGAGGGATGATGGGTATATTGGGAAAAAGATGCTAAGGATGGAGCTGCCAGGTAAGAGGAATAGAGAAAGGCCTAAGATAAGGTTTATGGACGTGGTGAGAGAGGACATGCAGGCGGTTGGTGTGACAGAGCAAGATGCAGAGGATAGGAAGAAATGGAAAGAGATGATCCGCTGTGGCGACCCCTAACGGGAAAAGCCGAAAGAGAATGATGATGATGAACAAATTATAAAACTTATGCAGAAGTGCTAGGGTGCAAAATTAAGACAATGCAATATAAATATAAAACAGAACTATATCAATTATTTATATGCAACATCAATAACAGCATAAAACAAATAAAAATATATATACTAATAATGCATCTACAATTGATAATATAGAATAAACCATGTAAACATCATTAATAATATAACAATGAGCTTCCACCAATAGTTACCATATATTAAATTACGGTATGACCTCAAAATAAGTGCATATTGTACTGCATAAAGTGCAAATTCATTTTATTTGCATTGTATTTACACAAGAGATATGTGAGTAGACATTCAGCTTAAGTAATTTTTTATTATGTTTGATAGAAATCATTAAATACTGGTTAAGAATATGAAAACAGCATTTGCTGATATATCACAGAGAGAGCTGAATGTAACAGCACAATACCACTTTAAATACTAGCATTCTTTTACTTAATTAATTGATTTGATATAATTGTATGATTGATTTAATTAATTTAATTGAGATCTCATTTTAGCTATAAAAAGAGAGTCAGAATTGTTATAATTTAGATCTGATGAAGCGTGCATGTGGCACGTGAAAGCGCTCATCTCTTGTTTTATCGAAAATAAAATTTAGATTATACAGCAACAAGGACGTTGACTTCTTTTGTGGTGACTTCAACAGTTTATTTTGTATTGATTTTCCTGCTACTTTGCTGTTGAGTGCTTTAGGAGGATTACGATATTATTTTTTCTGTATTTTAACAGTTTCCAAATGTTTTGAAAGCAGGTAAAACACATGCTCCTTCACTTATTTCAAAAATGGTAGTGCATGAAGCAGATAAATCTCCATGCACTGCAAAGACTTATGATTGCGTGTCACCAGTCATAGCCCTTATTAGATTTCTTAACATGGATGCCAAGACTTACTTAGCTTTGATCTTAATGTGAATTTCTAGCATTTATGTCAAGAACACATAATAAGTTGGTTTTGATTGGAAACCCGATCATGATCTTCAATGATAATAATAATAATAATAACAACAACATTGACAACTTAGATTGTGCTTTCCTGGCTATCGTTTAAAGCCTGCAATTTTAACTGCACTATCTAGCTGTTGCAGTGAAACCTGCATTAAGATGTAAAGACTATAATTGCCTCTGTGAGCTGTTTTTGCAAAGCAAGCTGCTGCATTTGTTTTGCTTAAAGGTGAGTTTAGCCACTTAATTTCATTAAGCCTAAAAAGGCAAGGTCTGTGTCTCTGGAACAATCAAGGGCTACTTTATAATGTTGTGTGTACAGACGTTCATAGCAAAGTTATGCTAATGCTTTAAAGAACTTGCATTCCTTTACTGTAAAAATACCCCATTATTGAAATGAAGCATGTTTTCTGTGTGTGTGTGTGTGTGTGTGTGTGTGTGTGTGTGTGTGTGTGTGTGTGTGTGTGTGTGTGTGTGTGTGTGTGTGTGTGTGTGTCTGTGTGTGTGTCTGTGTGTATGTGTGTGCGTGTGTGTGTGTGTGTGTGTGTGTGTGTGTGTGTGTGTGTGTGTGTGTGTGTGTGTCTGTACGTTTCAAAACTGACCCTCTGCATTTGAGCTTAGTGAAAACTACACAATCAAAACTATCTGAACCTACAGACTGCTGTCCAAAGTGTCCCCAGAAAAACACGTTTATCACAGGGACATTGCCTGCATAACAAAATTAGGATATATAGATAAAATAAACATTTACTCACAATGTTATTCTGAAAGTAGTGATGGATACGACCAATAAGAACATATGATGTTGATCAGTGCACTATTTGCAGGCATCATATTCAATGAAATTCACAGGATAGATAGCAAACAAAAGCAAGAACACTGTATTTTTCATTGGTGAGAGGGTTGCAAGGGGCTTAACTCTGAACCCTAAAGTTAAACTGCCTAATTCTAAGATTCATGCAACTCTGGGAAAATGAAGTCTATGAGTCAAGCCACTTCAATTAAAAATTGCTGTCTCAAACATGCAAGATTATCATTTCTAACCCTGCAGGTGCTGGCAAAGTGGATTTTGCCAAAACAACATCAAGGAATAATAAGCATTAATGAGGCTATTGATAAGAATGTCTTTCACTGGTTGACCCTGCCTAGGACTCACAAATCAGACTATCCATCTGTTGCAAAACATGATCAGCTTTACTTTAGCCACAAGAACTTTACTATACATACATAACCAGAAATTCAGTTACTGAAGATACATATATACATACATGCAAAATGTTCAAGCACGGGCATTAATGCCCTTCTAGACTAATGATAGACCAAAACAGTTGTTCCCATAATAAGAGTCCTGGCTGTTCTTAAAAAATGCCTAAATTAGAGCTTGCTTTAATATAATTTGGTAGTCTAGTTCACGCTCCAGCTGCTGTCTCACAGGACCAATTAGTACACTTCTCATTCCATCTTTAACAAAGATTGTCTGATGATTTTACTACTTTTTCATAACCCCAAACATTCCCAGAGGTAGTGGTTTCTAAATGTGTTGTATCCTTCTAAATATCTATATGAGACGCTGTACAAGTTCAGATATTTTAGTCTTTCTGATAACTTAAGTTTTCACACTCATGCATGTCCTTGGTATATATCCACTGCACTCTCTCCGGATTACTCATGTTTGTTTTTTTATAAGGTTTCTATGTTGCACTTCCATAATCAAGTGTGGATCTAATGTAACTAACAAACAATGACTTCATCATTTCAGATGTCCTAGACTTTATAAATCTTTTTATACAACCTATGCTCTATAACTATCACTAATCAATTAGTTGAAATGATTAGAAAACTCACAGATGGAACTAGCAATATTTTATTTATTTTATTTTATTTATTTTACATTTGATAACTGGGAAAGTCTGACTGGACACAGGTCCATTTTCAGTGGAGGTCCAGGGATAAAAGCTCCAAATAACAGCACAGTACATAAGAAAGGATTTGAGCATACATATAAGACTACATTTCGGCATGAAATAAGCAGATATTAACAACTTCTTGTTGTAAGGAATAAATACAGTCCATTACAAGACTACATTTCAGCATGCAATAAGCTGATCTTAACATTTCTTGTTGTAAGGAATATATACAGTACATTACAAGATTGGAAAAAATACAAGAACATTTATTTTTGAGTTTACTAAGATAAGAATTAATTCTGGAAAGTACTTATAACTGGGTAGAACAAATATACCAGGGAAAAATAGGAAAAGACAGGTGATCCTTAGCAGAATTCTTGCAACAGTGCAGTGGTATGGATTAACCTGGGGAGTCGGAAGAGCAAAACCAGTTGTTTGAATAGTGGGCTTTCAGGAGTTTTTTTTCTTAAATTGGAAAGCAGAGGTTGTAGAAGTTATGTGGTATGGGAGTGAATTCCAGATTCAGGCTATAATGGAGGCAAAGAGAGATTTACCGGCATCATTTTTACATTTGATAACATTTATAAGGTTTTGGTTACTAGATCGTAAGGTTCGGGTGGTAGGCTGAATTACATACTGTTGGGCTGAGGTTTTGCCAGGCAGGTAGTAAAGTGTGTGCTATTGAGAGCTGATTAAGTAGCAGTAGTTGGGGCAGCACAAGCCAACGAAGCTGCTTGAGAGTAAGACAGAATATATCCATGTCCGTAAGTCATAGGACACAGATGAAGGATGTAGAAACAGCAGAAAGCAATGACAAATCCAGTGCAATTCCAGCTAATCCAAGAGTAAAGTGTTTTAAAGCATCTCATTAAAGCGGAGTCATTGTATCCTGCTTTGGTTCTGCTGTTTTCTGCTATTTTACTCTTAAGTCATAGGATCACAGGAGATCATAGTAGATTACTAGAATAGCGACCCGGAGGACATTTCAAGCTTAGCCATTTTGTCCCAATGCAATACCATAGAAATGTTAATTAATTCCCAAGATTGCATTTAGTAATGGCTGCCCATGTCCAGGAGGGTTGCAGACACTATCCCCAGTAAGAGTCTATGCTGCCCCATCCACTTGCCCAAGTTCCTCTTGAGCAGTACCATAGAGGTGCTCTGTTTCACATGAATAGGTAGCCTGTTCTAATGGTATGGCAGTCACTGGGAGATAAATGTGTTCCTCCAACATGTCCTATTTAAATCGCAGGCAATATTTAGATCCTTGGAATGGGTAACCCTAGTCCTGTTTGATTTATGGATATGCAGCAAGTTCATTAGGTTTGGGTCTGAGATTGCCCTGGGTGCCAGGCATAAGTCTCCCCTAAGAAGCCTATACAATACAGATTATAGTGACAGAGGCTTTAGTTGGTCTATGTAAGGCACATGCTGGAGTCCCTTGATCTTCTTTCTTAATAACCTCTGCGGTCTCTCCAATTGCTGCAGATGGTTTGTATGGTACATGCCGAATGAGGTGTTATACTCAATTATGGGCCAGATTACTGCCAAGTATAGAGGGGTTATAACAGCTAACATATCAGTTATTCTAACACGTCTTGGCAGGAAAACCAGAACAAGCAGAACAGATTGCTTTGCAACAGAAATTACGTCTGAGTGCTGCCTCCATGTGCTCCTGCAGTTACATCCTACTGATGCCTCTACGCATCAAATATTCCTGGATCCTATTTGAATTAATAATTCCAAAACTATGCTATGTACAAAGTATTAAAATATTTTATCTTAAACCTTACAGAATGGCAAATATAACTGCATTGATATTTTACCTTTGTCTAGAGCAGGTAAAGAGGTATTAATTGTTGTTAATATATTTATTTATACTGCCATAAATTTTGTGATTTTGTAAATATATCATAAACCATGTAGAACAGACAGAACTGCTTAGGATCATATGAAAGCTCTCACCTGGATGAACAAAATGCCGATGACAGTATGTCTGTAACTCAAGTGGTTGTGGGTATATTATACGCTGTTTACAAAGTATTACTAATTTAGTGCTTACAGTGTTTACTATGACTTATAAAATTCAGTTTAAGAATACAAAAATTATAAAAATAGGTTGTGCTGAAAAATGAGCAAGTTATACTTTTTAGTAACCTACATGGTTCCAGAGATATGAGCATTTGTTTGAAATGTGAGGCTCTCCCCATTGGAAGTTACAATGCAAACTTCCAGAGATCCATTGGAAGGAATTAGTTAAATGAATCTACAGAATCACCGTGGTCTGTATTAAATATTCATCTTTCAGTTTACCTGTCCCAAATCTCATATACTTAGTTTTTTATGTATTTATTAACACAGTATTATCCTATCCCCAAATGGTCAATTTAGTCAAGTTCTTTTGCAGACATGCCCTATCTTAACACATTTAATCAATTTAATTAATTTCAAGTCATCTGCATACAGACTGTAGAACACCTCAGAAGGAAAAGATCTGAAATATATAATCTAAACAGGTATGGGCCTAGGTCAGAGCCCTGTGGGATACTCTGACTGTAACCAAAAATTTCACCAGTGCAGTTGCTGTATGATACTTGCCATATCCTATTTGTAAGTCATGCATCTCTCCATCTTGTCAAGAGTACATCAGTACCTAGCTGTTTATTGATCAGTGCTTTGTGTATGATCTTGTCAAATGCTGAAGTTTAATATATATATATATATATATATATATATATATATATATATATATATATATATATATATATTCCAAATCTGACAGCAACTTATTCAATTATTTTTCCATAACATGAAAGTAAATTTAAGGGTTTTTATGACTCTGGGTTTGTTCTACTTCCCTTTCCCTTAAGGACAGGTTTAACAAGTACATGCTTCCAATATTATGGAATCTACCCATATTTATACAATCTAGTACATTATAGAAATGACAGTACTGAAAGCTCTTGCTGAGGTGTTTCCATGTCATTATTACTAATTCCGTCTCCTCCATGTGCTTTTCTTGCATTCAATTTGTATAGCTCATTTTCAATATAATCTTATTTGATTTCAGTATCTGAGGTCACTTGGATGTCACTAGGACAAATTATCACCCCTTTGTGAAGCCAAACTGCTTTGCATAACATTTTATAAATATATCCATAATTTGTTCTGTCTGAGAATAAATTTTAGAATCTACACACAGTTTATCAATGTGTATATCTTTACTCCTTCCACATCTTATGTATCTATAACATGGTTTTCTGTTATGCTCAATATCTTTATATAAATTTTCTTCAAACTTTTCCTGATCTTGTCTTCGGCTATGTTTAATTTGTCCATCCACTTTGTCAGTTTCAGTTTTCAAAGTTGTAGTTTGATGTCTTTTCCATTTCTTATATATTTTTTATTAGTTTAAGTATCTTTGTTCTTATGGAAATATATGCTCCTGACATTGTGTTCCTAGATCCTGATGGTATATATTTTTTTATTTATTTATTTTTTTTATTTCAAACAATTTTTCTTTCAAAACTTTACACATTCTTTCTGCAGTTTTTCCATGAACTCATCACTCCAATTAGTTTTATATAATGACTATTTTTATTCTATATAATCGGTTATCAGTCTTCTCTGCATTGGTTTACATTTCAGTTTGGCAGAATTATCTTGCTACAAATTAACCTTTATAATGCCATGATCACTGTACATCTGTGGTATTAAATTTTGACTTGACATAACAAAAATTACTATAGGAACACAAACAATGTTTAGTGTAATCTGTTCCTTGTTAGGCTTTTTTTACAATCTGAAATAATTGTTGTTTCTGAACATATGTTGCGAATAATTTCCTTACTAATGTTATTGAATGAATATTATTCCCATCTGTTTCTGTTAAATTGAAGTTCCCCATCCAGTATTATTCCTCTCTGCTGTGTTTTATGCAAGAAATATATGAATTCCACTAGGCCATCAGCACTTGACTTTGTTGGTCTGTACTCTACAACAATTGTTATATGTTCCAGGGTTGTCTTTACTGTAACAGTTACACTATCTGTAGTACTGGTGTTATCATTGAACATGTAGCAATCCCAGGCATCATAACTATCTTTAATCCCCTTCATAATACCTCCACCTGATTTATTTTTTGTTAGATTGTCTGTTATAGTAAA
>NC_056726.1:1653107092-1653122092 GCF_019279795.1 Protopterus annectens
CCGGTGTTAATTATGATGCACTTTGATGTGTTCTTACCTGAACACACCCTCTGTGGTCTCTCAATCAGGAAGTCTAGGATCCAGTTACAGAGATGTTTACTGATTCCTAAATGTGCCAGTTTTTCTATCAGTTGCATTGGTACCACAGTATTAAATGCAGGGCTGAAATCTATGAACAGCATCCTCAGATAGCTGTATTTGCCCTATAAATGCTTGAGTGAGATGTGTAGTGCTACTGATATGGTATCAGCCGTGGATCGGTTAGCTCTGTACGCAAACTGCAGAGGGTGAAAATCAGGAGGTAGGCATGAGGAAAGAAGCTTTTTGATCAGCCACTCAAAACATTTCATAACAATGGATGTCAGACTGACTAGTCCATAGTCCTTAGGGCTGAAGGGAGTGGTTTTCTTAGGTAGTAGGATCATATTAGTTTCCTTGTAGCATGAGGATAATTTTGCCATGACAAGAGAGGTGTTAAATATTTCCATGAGCACTGTTCATAGTTGATCAGCACAGCCTTTCAGCCTTTTAACACCTTGCCCAGTATATTGTCTGGGCCAGCAGCCTTCGCGGGGTTCACTCTCCTTAGCTCTCTTCTTTCCTCCTCTGTGCTGAGGCTGAGTATTGCAGCCTTCTCATCAGTGGGTAGCTTTAGTGCAACCTGTTGTTTTTTTCCTCAAATCTACCATAAAAGATGTTCAAACTGTCCAAGAATTCGATGCTGTCCTCACACTGTACTGACCAGATTTTGTAGTCAGTAAAGTTCTGTATGAATTGTTATAGTCTCCTGTATAAGTGTGCATGTGTGTGTGTGCGTGGGCGTGTTCATATATATATATATATATATATATATATATATATATATATATATATATATATATATATACATATATATATATATATATATATATATATATATATATGTGTGTGTGTGTGTGTGTGTGCCTGTCTGTGTGTGTGTCTCTATATATATATATGTATATATATATATACATATATATATATATATATATATATATATATATATATATATATATATATATATATATATATATATATATACAGTGGATACAAAAAGTGTACCAAACCCTGTTAAAATGCCAGATTTTGTGATATAAAAAATGAGACCACAATAAATAATTTTGAAACTTTTCCCACCTTTAATATGACCTATAGTCTGTACAATTCAATTGAAAAACAAACAAATCTGTTAGGGGAAGAAAAAATAAAAAAAAAATGTATAATAAGCTGGTTGCATGAGTGTGCACACCCTTAAACTAATACTTTGTTGAAGCACCTTTTTATTTAATTACAACATTTAATCTTCTAGGGTAGGAGTCTATCAGCATGGCACATCTTGACTTGACAATATTTGCTCACTCTTCCTTGCAAAGGCACTCCAAATATGTCAGACTGCGAGAGCATCTCTTGTGCACCACCCTCTTCAGGTCACGCCACAGATTTTCTGGTGGATTTAGGTCCGAGCTCTGGCTGGGCAATTCCAGTAGTTTAATTTTCTTCTGGTGAAGCCATTCTTTTGTTAATTTGGATGTATGCTTGGGGTCATTGTCGTGTTGAAAGGTGAAATTCCTCTTCATCTTCAGCTTTCTAGCAGATGCCTGAAGGTTTTGGGCCAAAAGTGACTGGTATTTGGAAATGTTCATAATTCCCTCCACCTTGACTAAAGCCCCAGTTCCAGGTGAAGAAAAGCAACCCCAAAGCATGATGCTGCCACCACCATGCTTCACCGTGGAGATGGTGTTCTTTTGATGATGCAAAGTGTTTTTGCGTCAAATGTACCTTTTGGAATTGTGGCCAAAATGTTCAGCCTTGGTCTCATCAGACCATAACATATTTTCCCACATGCTTTTGGGAGACTTGATTTATTGTTTTGCAAATTTTAGCTGGGCCTGGATGCTTTTCTATGTAAGAAAAGGTTTCCGGCTTGCAACCCTACTTCATGCAGAATACGGGAGATTGTTGTCACATGTAGTACACAACCAGTACTTGCCAGAAATTCCTGCAGCTCCTTCAGTGGTGCTGTAGGTCTCTTGGCAGCCTCTCTTACCAGTTTTTGTACTGTCTTTTCATCAATTTTGGAGGGACGTCCAGTTCTTAGCAACATCCCTGTTGTCCCATATTTTCTCCACTTTTTGATGACTGTATTCACTGTATTCCATGGTATACAGAATGCTGTGGAAATTTTCTTGTATCCTTCTCCTGACTGATGCCTTTCAACAATAAGATCGCTTTGATGATTTGTAAGCTCTCTGTAAACCATGGTTTTTGCTGAAGCAAGCAACTAAGTAAATTTCAGGAAACGCTAGGACAGCTGAACTTTATATGGGGGTAATCAGAGTCTCTTTAATTGATGGCAGGTGTGTACCCAAGAAGACTAAACGCTGCAATTAAATCAAAGGTGCTTCAACAAAGTATTAGTTTAAGGGAGTGCACACTTACACAACCAGCTTACTGTACATTTTTTATTTTTTATATTTTTTCCCCTGACAGATTTCTTTTGTTTTTCAATTGAATTGTACAGGTTATAGGTCACGTTAAAGGTGGGAAACGTTTTGAAATTATTTATTGTGGTCTAATTTTTTTATATTACAAAAAACTGGCATTTTAACAGGGGTGTGTACACTTTTTATATCCACTGCATATATATATATATATATATATATATATATATATATATATATGTGTATATATATATATATGGTATATATGGATTTGGCCATATGGCCAAATGTCAAACACAACATGTGTGAAAGCAGAACAGCAGTTCCGCATAATTGCGAACGCAGTTATGTCAAAACGCCAAACACCCCCCCCCCCCTCTTTTTGACCCATGGTAGGGCTTGTTTAGGTGGTAGACTGGTCGAAAATGTCGAATTCTGAATTTTGTATGACATTCCGACCATTCGACACCTAAATCTTTGTACGACCAATTCCATGTAAGCCATATATATATATATATATATATATATATATATATATATATATATATATATATATGTATGGTTCATAGATTAGTAGTAGGCTAACTGGCCTTGTGGGCAAGTTTAAGCCTAGCCAATTACCTCATGTGAGAATCAATCTCTGCACCTTGTGTCTGCAAGGTAAACGACTTAACAATTATGCCAGTCGCCCACACATATTGAATATACATGCATATGTGTATATGTGTATATATATATATATATATATATATATATATATATATATATATATATATATATATATATATGTATACACATACACACACACACACACACACACATACATATATATATATATATATGTTACTAGATGGGTAGGCAATTGGCTCACTGACAGAACACACTCTGTCAAAATCAGTGACTCCACCTCCACCATAAGTTCTGTCACCAGCGGAGTATCACAGGGATCAGTGCTTGGCGGTTTATTGTTTGGCATCTATTTCTCAGACGTCCAGGCCAAAGTAGATGGCCTTTGGCTCACCAAGTGCAACTTGGGAGTAATCACTGAGTCCCCCAATGATGTCAACATATTACAGGAAGGATTAACACAAATGAATGATTAGTGCCAAAGCCATTGTCTAAAAATAAATGCAAAAATAATGCATTACTATTCCCTTTGAAAAAATGGAATTCCCTACAAATTGCAATATTGACAGCACCCCCTGAGTTACTATCTAGTGGTGTGAGACATGGGAACACAGGTTGATAGCAATCTGAACTTCGACTACCAAGTTTCTACCGTGGCAAGGAAAGCCTTCTATGTAGCACGTCATAAGCAAGGGCATAACATCCAAGTCAAGGGATGTTATAATTCCACTGTACTCGACCCTCATCAGACCACTAATAGAGTATAATGCACTCTTTTGCATGTACCTCACTAGACACCTGCAGCAGGTAAGGAGACCTCAGAGGTTTCTCACTAAGAAAATACAGGGACTCTAAACCATAATCTACATGGACAGGCTGAAAGCCCTGTCATTTTACTCTGTATCCTATAGGCTGCTGTGGGGCAACTTGTGCCTGGCCTATAGGCTAATCTCAGACCCTGCCCTAATGGAAATGATGGACATCCGCAAGTCAAATGGCATGAGTCACTCACTCTAGGGATCTCAGCCTAGCCTGTTACATGAACAGAACATGCTGGAGAGACAGATATGTCTCCCAGAGACTGACACTTCTCTGGAATAGACTTTCTATTCACATAAAACAGAGCTCCTCAATGACCCTATTCAAATGCAACCTAAATAATTGGATGGGAGACTGCAAATTCACCCCTGGGGTACCACCCGTGTCCCTCATGGACAGGGGTGGCCAGTGTTGATCAAAGAACCACTCCGTGTATAAAATTTGTTCTGTGAACTACCCAAAATGAACAAAGGAGGATATTTTTGAATAACATGGCTAGGCTTCTAAAGGCTCTTGGGCTTCTAGCCTAGTAATCTCCCATGAACCTACAAACATATGAATTAGTGCTTCTATGTTGCTCCTATAGAGAGAAGGAACATGGAGACATTATTTGATGGAGACTACTGATCACCAGAAAGCCTCAACTGCTTCACAGGTGCCAGGTTGGAACTTCTTATATTTTGCTCCTGGTGAGAGAGGAAGCAGAGTGCATTATTTCTGACTGTTTCTGGATGGACAGTGAGTGCCTGTATGACCTTCCTGATTGGTCTGGTTGATATTCAAGCCATCTACCAAGAAAAAGCTTCAACAAACCTACAGACCCTTGCATCATCGGGGATAAGACTGTTAAGCCCCAAAGAACCTGTGGTATGCTTTTCATCTTGGGATCGGTGCTACTACTTTGTTCTTTTGAGATAAGAAGCAAAGGAGCATTGTATCCCAGCAGCAAAAAGCTGTTGTGAGGCCAGCACTAGTAGTAGCCAGGCAGTACATTCAGGTGAATCCCTGTTTTCATTATTCTTGACAAAGCTAATTTTTCTTTTCAGTACAGTTTGATTTGCTGCTGTCTAACCTAAAGTCATAATATCTCCCTAAACACTTCATCCATAAATCACAGTCTATTTATTAGTTTCCCTTCAAGTGTTTGAAATGGGTCTGTATAGTAGCAGACACACTGACCTGACATTTTTCCTGTAAAAATACCCTTGAAATTTCACCAATACCTAGTTGCACACAGGGCAACTAGTTTGCAGTGACAAGCACTGCCTTAAGAGATGCAAACCAGATTCTCCTGACTTTACTTTATATTCTCACTCCAGATGTCTAATCAAGAAAAAAGACCTGTTGCCATGGACATGGAATTTTCCCAATTTTTTTGTGTTACCAGCAGTGGATATGGACATCCGGAAGCAATGTAGAAATTGCCTCATGTTTACTGACATGCAGTTAATTCTCAAACAAGCTGATATGGTATGCGAAAGATGTATATGCACATTTGCACAATGTCACTGGAGGCAAAGATCTCACATAAAAGCACTCCTAATATCAATTAGCTTGTCAGTGGAGCACATGCTGCACCCATCACACACAGTTTAAAGAAGGCATAAACCTACATATACTGAGGCATTTAAATATAGCCTTCCTAAACCACAAAGACCTCCTAGATGAAGTACACATAACAAATACCCTTAGCAGTCCTGAAAACACTCATTCAAAACAACACAAACATCAACACATATAACCTCAGATCATGGAGCCTGTACATCTAAGCCCATAATGCAAACCACCCACAATCCAATATTCTGATCATTGGGACTCCATTGTGAGACACACTTATATCGCTCTCACCAAGCTGAGCAGGGAGAAAGTCACGGTCAGTTGCTTATCAAGGCCAGGATCCACCACATTATGCATGCACTCAGGTCATGAAATCACAAGTACCAGTATGACTCAGCCATAATCCATGTGGGTGAAAATAACTTGAAACATACTTCATTAGACTATATGATGAGAGACATCACGGTGAAGCTCTCTGAATATGAGTCCTGGTTTCCATGAGCCTCGCACTGAACAGCATTTTACCTTCTCCAAGGATGATACCATATTATGAATAGAAGATGACTGATTTTAATAATTGGCATAGTTTCTGGTTATAAAGGGGTGTAATGTATGTTAGCATGGAAGGAGATGGGCAAAAACCATGCTGCTTTGCCAAGGATGGTCTGTAATTTTCCCCTCTAGGCTTTTGAATTTTAGCCAAAACATTGTTCTCCATCGTAGTGCCTTTTTTAGGCAATACCAATCTGAAAGTTCTTCAAACACAGCAAATCAAAACCAAAAAAAAGTTAAATGTGTTACTGCTCAGTGCAAGCAGTCTAAAAAAAAAGTTCTACTCTGTACAAGCTCTTCTCATCCTGGAGAATGCTGATATCTGTGTGGTCACTAAACAAAGTCTAAAGCCAGGGAGTGCACATCAGCAGTACAAGGGTATACTACCTTCCACACATTTAGGCTAGCTACTACACAGACAGAGACCTCCCCGCAGTTGGGTAGCATTCAAAAGACATGCGTGCGTAAATGGGCGTGCCTTCGTTGAAGGTTGGACATCGAGCTGGCACCTCGGCATTCCGTAAAAAATCTACTGCCATTCATTAGCGGACCGGAGTTCCGCTATGGCGACCCCTTACCGGGAAAAGCCAAAAGACAAACAACAACTACACAGACAGACACTAAAGATGGGATTGCCTCACTTTAGACCAAAATTAAATATACCTCCAGGCTGGTCAATCATGACAATGCAATTGATCTTCTCCATGTTCAAATCACCAGAGGCAAAATCCCATACCACTTCCTTGCAAGCTAAAGGTCAATCTGTATGACCCAGGAAACCCATAATGTACTGGAAAAATGGACTCAACCCAATACCATATTCATGGGCATCTTTAACTACCTCACTATTAACTGGGAATCATATATGACACTAAACATGCAGGCTCAGAGATTCCTGGATTTTGTAAAGCCAGACTCCCTGGACCTGATTGTTAGTACACTGACAAAGTGTGCAAACATACTGGATCTATTCCTCACAAATATGGCTGAGTGCTGCACACCCTGTAGTGTAATGTCTTCTCTGGTAAGGACAAATGACAAAATGGTCTTCCTTGGAGTAAAAATAAATCCTCGAACCCCAACTAACCCTGGAATATTCAGAGACTTTCTAATGCTAACTTCCTACCTAACATGGCAAATTTTCAAGCCCTATAAACCATGAGAATACTGTTCCCTATGCGGAATTGTTCACAGACACCCTATAAAAGTATGCTAATAGTTGCATAGAGGTAGCTGCACCCACCAGGAAGAAGTACAGAGCTAACTCAAAAAACAAGCCACCATGGTGGAATCACATCAATAGTTTTTATAACAGAGGAAGAAAATCATGGCAAAAATTAGGAGGTGTGGCACTCAGCAGGATAAAAGTACTCTCATCAAATAATAAACAACTCAGAGGACAAATAAACTCTAACAAAGCCAAATTTGAGGTAAATGTGGCCTCTCAGGCCAAGGACAATCACAAGGCATTCTTAGCTATGCTAGCAACCTCAGTTGTGTGCAGAGCTCATTGTTAATGGAGCCATCTATACCAAGCCAGAAGATACAGCATACCCCTACTCACAGACTTTACACCTTTCTCCCCTTCTACATTCTCTCAGATAGTACCATCAAATATAACTCCCCCTACTATCATTATGGAGCGGGTCCTTAATGCTCTCTCTAAGGCCAAGAACATCATATCAGTGGGCCCATACAATATCCAAGGATGCCTTCTAAATAGCATGAAACATGACCTATCAGGCATTCTGGAATTGCTGTTTAACTGTAGCCTTAAACAGGCTTTGTGGCTCATGAATGGAGAACAGCAGCAGTCATCCATATGCACAAACATGAGCCATCTACAGACCCATACGTTTCCCTAGTCTCATATGCAGAACAATGGAAAGAATTATGGAAATGATCAATAATGACTCCGGAAACCTCCAGACACTGGACCTATCCCAATTTGGTTTTATCAAAGGCAGGTCATGCCTAGTCAACCTGGTGGACTTCTTTGAGAAGGTCAAATTACACAATCCAGTGGTACCAAAAAAACGAGAGTATGAAGTAACATTGATATTTGTTAAACAGAGTTAGAAAGGAAATTCATCATAACTAAAACACTGTGTCACTGCAATCATTAAAAAGAAGAATCTAGTGTATCACATATAATTTCAAATCCAATGGACGTAAATCACCAGTAACCTGGTACCACTGGATTGTGTGATACTTGTTTGTCCACAATCATGGAGATTCTAAGTTTACATTTCTTGAGAAGGTCACCAAAGCAATGGATGAGGGTAAAACAGTTCACTCTCCCTACATTGACCAAACCATGAAATCTGACTGAACACCCCACCTAGCCATTGTTGAAAAACTCAAGAGGATAGGTACATACACTTATGTCATGAGGTTGATACCCTGATGATACACAGGTTGGGCCAAGGAAGTTAGAATTGGGGAGTCCACATCTACAAAGAGGCCATCCACAAGCAGCGTCCTTCAAGGATGGGTCCTGGGATTGCTTATTTTCAGCATTTACTTCTGTGATGGCAAGGCAAATGTCTATGGCCTCTGGCTGACTAAATTTTCAGATGACTGCAAATTAGCAGCAGTCCTAGAATGCCCCACAGACACAAATGTTCTGTCAGGAATGGCTGAGACAGACCAATAATGGGTGTCAGAACCATGTACTAAAACTAAATACCAAGAAATGCATACTAGTATCCTTCAGGATGTCATTGACTCCTGGTAGCTGTCATATTACAAGACACTCCTAAGAGTTGACCTAGCAGTCAGGAACTTGGGAACACAAACAGACAATAATCTAGCTTTTGACAATCACGTCTCTACAGTGGTGAGGAAACTTTCTATGCAACTTATAAACAAAGGTATGCCATCTAGGGCCAAGAAAGCCATTGTCCCACTATACTCGGCATTCATCAGCTCTATTGAGTACAATGTCCCCTTTGGTAAGTACCTAACCAGGCACATCCAACAACTGGAATGTCCACAGATGCTCTCCACAAAAAGAATACAGGACATAAATAAAATGTCCTATGCAGACCACCTGAAGGCCCTTTCCCTGCATTCTGTCTCCTATAGGCTGTTGAGGAGAGACCTATGCCTGGTATACAAGGCATTGTCAGACACTACCCTGATGGACTTCCTGCATATCTGCAAAACAAACAGCACCACAATTACCCTTCTAAGGACATAAACTTTGCCTGTGATATAAGTAAGACCTGCTGGAAAGCCAGGTGTATATCACATAGACTACCCTATCTCTGGAACAAGCTCCCCATCCATGTGAAGCAAAGTTTCTCCCTAATGTAATTCAAGTGTAACTTTGACAGTTGGATAGGGAATAAAAAAAAATCATCCCAGATTCGACATCTATGTATCTAAGGGACACAGACAGCCTGTAGATGGTTCATAGAAACATTTAAACATAGTTATTTGGCTGATTGCTGAGATTATGACTAGTATTAACTTTGGACAGTTATTAGTTGCACAGTTTCTACCTGTGCATCAACAGTGACTCAAGAAGTGCAGTTTTTCTGTTCTCCATGGTTGCATGACTGCAAAGTTATTATAAGTAGTTAAGGAAATGGGTGGCACACCAAGGATGGACGGCATATCCCCTGCCTTCAAAAACAATTTTAAATATACTTCCCCTTGTGTGATAAGTTTTGTAAGCTGGGATAAGGACAAAATGAATTTTCAGTCAAAAGAGTTGTTCACTGTTATTGAGTCAAGCAAATGTGATTCAAGTAAGAAGATATATATGCAAATACACACACACACACACACACACACACACACACACACACACACACACACACACACACACACACACACACACACACTCTGGCAGAATATACTCCATTTTTTAATGACAGCTACTGAAGACAGGCAATTTTACCTTTATCTGCTATACTGACCAGCTACACGTAGAAAAATAATGCAGAACAGTAGAAACTTTAACAAAAACAAATTCTAATACAGAAATATGAGTGACAAAGCCTTTTTTTGAGTGCATAGAGAGAACCCCAGGAATATGTTACATGATACAGGTCAGCACCTCCTGGTTTCCAAAAAGAAGGCTAAGACACAAAACAAACAAACATTGACCCAGACCGAGGATAAAACCAAAACTGAAAAATAAGAAAAACAAACAAAAAAAAAAAAACAGCTTTAAGAATGGGATAAAACTCCTTTAATAATCTCATACAGTTTAAAAGAGAATACCAACTGAGAGAAACCATATGAATTAAATAAATTCCTCAACCATATCAATGAAAGTAAAAGATCTATAAAATTAATAATGTTTTTAAAGCCACATAATGAAAATGTGAATTGATAAACAAAAATACAAGTAATGGAATCTTATCACATTATCACATAAAATCAACAGCATTATACTTTGACCATTTTATTAGTGAAATCCTCATTATTCAGATATATGTAATAGATTTAATTTAAATGTTATGCAATACAGAAAAATGTTGATTTATAAAAGTGTTAGTATACAGTGGCATTGAAATTGGTGCATATGTATAAAATAAAAATAAATAAAAAGTGCATTTTATAATAATCTCAATTTAAAAATAATCTTGGGTCCAGAACTATGGTCTAGAGGGATAAATCTCAAAGCCCCATCCTGGTGATCTGAGTTTGATTAACATCTCTTTTGTCTAGGGTATTTGGAGAGAGGATTGTGAGGCCAATCACAGAAGGAGTGCATTCAATAAGGACGCTCAACTAGGGAAGGCATGACCCTATGAGGGGGCAGCCCTCTGACATTGTTAGAGAATTTAGGGGAGGGAGCTGAACACAATGTGGATGACCAAGACCTTGAGGATACAGATAAAGTCTAGAAGCATGGATCTGAGTCACTTTTTATTGGGTAACACTGTTGCAAGGATGATGAGAAGAGGGACCAAAAAAAGAGAGAGATAGAATACACTGAAGTTAGTGTGGTCATTTAAACCTAAGAGGTGATGTGCTTCTAAATGTTGTTATCACTGTAATTTAGGATTTTTCAACAAGTTCTTGTAATCCTACTTCTGAGGTTCATCTCAGTTTTCTCTACCACACTGAGCATGAGCTTCTTATGCATATTTACAGTGTGTCATTCATGTTCTGAAGCATCATTATTTTACAGTCAACTTGATTGACATTTAGGCTCTTTGTGTTAAAGCTGCAAACAAATTTAGAAAAAACAAATATCACAGTGTGTTCTTTTTCATTTTTTAGCTTCACTGTTTACTCCCGCAAATGATGTCATGGTAGATATTAAGTAATGATTTACATACAGTCACAAAACATTATAGGTAAGCAACAACACCTTACTTCTTAAAAGGACAACTTCTAATTTTTGTACTTTCGCTATCATATTATCATAAGATGTTTTACCTGCAAGATCTTTTTGAAGGAAGTAAGAAATGTCTGTTAGTACACAATAGCTTATGTATTGCTTTAAGTAATGAAGCATTCTGGGTTCAGTCCATGATGTCATTGTAGGGGGATTTAGAAATCTCTCAGGAGCTAGTCTTATCATTAATGAAAAATAAAAAAAGCATTCACTGAAAAATCTATAATTTTATATTGCATATGGCAAAGAGTTTAGCCATGGTGGTGCAGCGGTAGCATTGTCGCCTCACAGCAAGAGGTAGGTTCTCCCGTTCGATTATCGGCTGGAGCGCCTACTGTGGAAAGTCTGCATGTCATCCCCAGGGTCGAGTGGCGTTCAAAAGACATGCGTGAAATGGGCATGCCTTCATTGAAGGTTGGGCGTCAATCTGGCACCCCGGCACAGTAAAAAAAAAAATCTGCTGCCAATCATTAGCGGACCGGAGTTCTGCTGTGGCGACCCCTAACCGGGAAAAAGATGAAAGAAAAACAAACATATGGCAAAGAGTTTATGTCCATCCCCAAGCTTAGTAATTTAAACCAATACACTTTAACATCGTTGTACACTTACACAAGGTGATTTTTTTTCCATCTAATATTTTAATACTGATAAGCATGTTATGAAAGCTTATGTGTGGTAATATTAACAGAAAGCAGTTAGAACTTGAGCAAATGCACATATAATCTCTACCTACTGGGTTACAGGTATACTGGTCACTCAATGGCTAATAGGAAAGGAAGCACATAACAGGCATTAAACCTGCATTTAGTTTTCATTATACCCACCTCTAGGTCTCCTTAGCTATTTGCTTCTAATCAGCTTCCACTGTTAAGATGCATCTACTTTTTCTTACATGCATTTTATTATATTTAAATGTTATTATCCTTTTATTGGGTTACAGAATTTGTTTTACAACTTTCTACTGAGATTATAGCATCCAGATTTTAGACTGGCACATTAGCACAGCAAAATGAACTTTTAAATTGAAATACATAATGAAATGTATGTCACTTCTTCATTTGATACTTAGCTGGCTTTATTAATAAGTTTAGAAGCACTGAAGTCTCAGAAATGGATGTTTGGTAAAAATTGCCATTAAGACCTTGCACGCTGTCATCTCCCATGAATTGGGGAAGTCTAGATTAGAAGTTCATTCATCAGTAGTTAGAAGCTTTCTATTTCTGAGATCACTTTTATTTGCAAAGGTTTAAAAATTGTTTATAGAAAAGTTTTTTTTTTTTGGCTTAAATTTTAACAATGAGTCTTCCTTCAAGTTAACTGAGTTGCTATAGATGACACAACAGTCCCTAGTTTGCTAACTGCTTTGTCACAGAGAGAGTAAAGCAAACTGTATAATTGTCCATTTTGGCAGCAGAAAAAACTAATTGGCCTTTTTTTCATGATTTATTCCTTGTACCGAAGAGAAGTACTGATTCATCTTCAGATTTTAGTGATTATTTCAAATATAGCACTGATTTCATGATATTCTGATATGAATTGCATGTCGCACTTTTTTTTTTTTTTTTGAAATTGTGATCTACCAGAGAACACCACAGAGTAGGAAAAGTATAAATGATAACATATGTTTGCATTTTGATGTCATCAACTCTTATTTTCTAAAGAAAAAAATTGGGCAAGATGAAAATGTCAGGGTAGTGAGAGTGCATGGCCTCTTACATTTTGCCCTTGCTATTCCAAACAGTAAAATTCAACCACCTCCCTCAATTACTTCACCCCAGGACAGGATACAACCAAATAACTAATTTGCGGTATTAAGGTATTTAACTGAATGGGAGCCCGTTGTACCCAGACAAAACAATCTTGGTCAAAAACATTCTGTGCTAATGAACCCCATTGCTTTGTCTGATGTTAGTGTCAAAGCTGCAAAGGACACAGTGGGGCTATCAAGATGAAGTGCTGCATCTGTATTCCAAAACTGGTACTGCAGGCAGATAATATTGGCCTATTTTGGTGTCTAAAGATCAGTTAAGAGCTATAGTAGGTGATAGACACTGTTATGCATTTAAAAACAACCTTTCTTTGAAAAGGCAGCTCTGCCATACCACTAACAGCTGTACCAGGGTGATTTCTAACAGGCATGGTACATTTCCCTGCAGGAATTGCAAGGTCTGCTCATTTGTTTGAAAGAGAGATACCTTCATGTTTCCCTCTACCAATCATATATTTACTTTCAAATTGTGTGCAAATTGTAGATCTAGGAATTTAGTCTCTTAATCTAGCTGTAGATCATGTGCCTCTTTCTATATTGGTAAGACTACCAGAATGCTTAAAGAATGTATTATGCAGTATCTGGGTGATATTAGGAAAATTAATCTCTTTAATGCTTTAGCTAAGCATATATCCAGTAACGAAGGGGGTGCGTTTATATTTACAGTACTGCAATTGATATCAGATAATGAGGGAGGGTGATATTAACAATAGAGTACAGCTAGCTGAAATGCAGTAGATAGCAAGAATGCAAGCAGATAAATCATCAGGAATTAATTCTACTATGCCTTTAAAACCTGTTCTTAAGAAACGTCGATCACATCATTGACTTAATTGTTTTATTGATTAGCTTTTATTGATTGTTTTATTATGGCTAAGATATTTAAACTTAGATGCAATGTTTGTCTGTTATATGGATCTGAAGAAGCACTTTTTGTGAAAGCACTTATCCTGTCCTATTTCTAGTAAACTATGTATGCTTTTAGCTGTGGCGGTTGCTTGGAGTTTTTGGTTTTTATATTTGCTGTTCTTATAGTTATCATGAAATATGTCATATGCTCTATTATTTATCCCCTTTTTTGCAGCAGCTTCTGTTCTTGACTCAAATAAAAACTCTACCACAGTTGTTCTTTAACTTAGCATTCCACTATTCCTTTCTCTTTGCCTATTTTATGATATCAGTCTGTGGTAATGGAAGGCAACATCAGCATAGCAGTGTGGGGCAAAGGAGGCATCTGCCCTTGGTACAAAGTATTAGACATCTACCTTTTTTTTTTTATCTTGCTCCTTGCTTTAAGAGCTGACAGATGTCATCAGCCTAGCTCTTAGACAGAAATGTACCTTTTTTTTTTGCTCTTCATAGAGGGTTGAGAAGATGAGGTGCTAGATGAGTAAGTTACAGTTCTGGAAACACAGTCTCAAACCAGTGGTCCAAACTTCTGCCTCACCCAACTATACTATCCTTCTCCTGATAACCTGGCTCCTTTATCAATTTTGTCAAGTAAATTCTAGCCCCCTTCTTGCCTATTTTCTTTACACCAACTTGCAGCCATCCCTACTGGAAAAAAATCTAATTTCTCCATTCCTATGTTGGTGTTTTTCTTACAATACTTTCTGCTATTTTGCAAATATATATTATGTATGGCTGTTGTTGTTATTCTTATAAAAGATTTACATCCAAAATCTTGTCTTCTCCTTATTTCTCAACTTCCTCTTGGTGTTATTATCACCCCTATCCATTTTGATTTATAACCTTCTATATGTGCAATGTACATGAAGTTTAACTGCATAGATCTAAAATATGCATTCAAATCAGTTCATCCTAAATCAGCATCTGCTATGGGGAGGAGCAACTTA
>NC_056726.1:1653124592-1653127092 GCF_019279795.1 Protopterus annectens
AAACAGGGTACATAAATAGGGTCTAATTGGCTCCTACATGTCAGGAGCCCCAGGTATGTAATCTTGGACATTTTTTTTTTTTTGTAAATTACAGAGGTAGGGGTGTGACACAGAAAGCTCCAGGCACCAGATTACAGTCCTTTTTTTTTCGCTCTTCACTTGAGGAGCTCGGTTCAGGAGCACATGGCTTGGATAATATACTAATATAAGAAGCCATTTGGGTGGGACATTAGTTCATAAGACTGGCACAGGGTGCTAGCTGGACCAGCTATGTCCTTCACTCTACTAGTTCCTCTTCTCATCCAAGGATTCCCTGTTGGATTCACCTACTTTAATGTTTGTATAGAAACTGACTATTTTAGTATTATAAGGTTACAATGAACATTTTATTTCCTGTAGCTTATTATGTATGCTTTTATGTACTGAAATCCATGCTGCAAACATTTGGCTGTAGTGACAATATTTCAGATGTATGAGAATCATCTACTGCAACGCAAAACTGGCTCACTTAGAGATTTAGCAAATGGCAATCAGTTAACAGAGAGTGCACAGTTTAGTAATCTGTCTACAGAAATAACACATATTTTTGACTATTGATTAAGTATATATTTAAGTAGCATGCTTTCATATTAAAAAAACAGTTTGTGGAAAGTTAGCAGGCTTTTGTTAGACAATAAAGGTTAGCTGTGTCAGCCACACAACAAGAAGCTTATAACTCTGAGTAACACCTCTAATTTTATTCAGTCAACCATTAAAATAAATACAGGAGAGCTCCATTAGATTATCCAGCAGATAAAGTAAGGCAGAGACAGACCAGCTCATGATGGACAGATCTCTTTAACAGGTCTTCGGTACAAAGTTAATAATAAACCCCACCACAGGTTCTGTAGTAGACACTACTACCTGGAATCAGTCAGGATTACTGTGAATCAGAGTAACATGAACCCTTATGTAGAGCAGTAAATGGTCTTGAACTTACTCAATGTTTAAGCTCTGCACCAGATGATTAATGGTTTCATGAATGGACAGACAAAGGAGAAAGCCCCATACTGGGAACACTTTCCAAGAAGCTAGTTTAGAGCAATGGCTAATAAGTTGAGATAGAGAACACATAGGTTTATAGATTCATAAGTAAATACTAGACCAGCTGCCCGTGTGGGCCATTTTAAGCCTAGAAAATGTCCCTTTTGGTGCTCAAATTAACTTGTCACTGTATTTCACTGTAATATATCAGTAATTAACTACATTTATTTGTATACAAATGTGGATTATTGTTTTTTTCGTATAGTGTTTATTTATTTGTTTATTTATTTATTTGATGACTGTGGTAAGAACAGTGATTAAAAATGCACCGTTTTCAGGCACAGCATGGGGTTTATAATCAAAACTTAGAAAAGTACAATACAAACAGGTAACCATTTGAAATGTTAGGACCCACAACAGTGAGTCTTAAAACACAGAGAATTAATAGTTGAAAGTATGGACTTAAATATTTTTAGACATGGCCATTTCCCAGAATGTTACCTTTTCTCCTAGGTATAACAGTTTTGGAGTTAGTATATATCAGTTTGCTGGGTGTGCAGGGTTTTTCCCTGCAAAAAATGAAAAATAAAAAAGTCTAAAGAAGAAGGGCAGTCTTCAAGATTCACTCTTCTGCCATAGTTTCAGTCTTTTTTTTTTTCTGGCTTGTCAACAGTCAGCATTTCGAGTGCTGACATTCCAATATAGAGCCTGCAAACAACCTTTAAATGTTCAATGGTATGCTATGTATTACCAGCTGGATATACAAGAGCAAGAGAAATGAAGCAGTGGGTTAGTAATGCAAAGATGGCAATTGAAGTCACAATAAGGTAATTAAAATTAACTGATTCATTCCATTGGAAGAACTTGAGAATAATGAAATGGACTGGCTGTAATCACAACAAGTAGTTATATTTAACATTCATGATAACACTGCATTTCCCTCTTAACTTTTGTTTAAACATATCCTGCATAGTTCTTGTCTATTGTAGCATGGCTGGTGATTCACACACAGGCAACACATTGCACTTTGCAAAATTGAATGAAAAGAGGTTAAGTGCAGAGCAGAGCAGAATGATTCAGATACAACCTGGAAGAATAGCAGTCAGCATTCCATGAAAATTAGTATATAATGACCGGGAAATAGGCAACTTTATGCAAATGAGACCACTAGCTAAGGCAAATGAGGGCCATCAACATGGAGACATGATTCATAATCATTAATACGTTTAGGAGGAGATGCCACAGTCATTGAGTTTGTACACCATTATTTCTCAGTGATCAATGAAAGAGAGAGACTAAGACTGTATTGCAATGCTAGGAGTAACTTGCACATTAGCTGGACAGCATATTTTAGCATCTGTTCCCATAGTCAATGTCTACATCAGTGCATGTCATTAACCTCAGCATCTCAGAGGGATGCATCTGTTAATAACTGAACATTGCCTTCATGACAGGGAGATAGTTAAAGGCTATCATG
>NC_056726.1:1653132092-1653142092 GCF_019279795.1 Protopterus annectens
AAGTATCTTTATTGAAGGAATAAGATTTTCTAGGGGAGAAGAGGAGAATTTTGGATTTGTTAGCATTAAGGGAGAGGTGGTTTTTATGCATCCAGTTTTCAGTGGTTGAGAAGGCTGCTTGGGTTTTGAGAAGCAGTTCAGAGCTGTTTGTGGCAGAGCAGACTATGGTTGAATCGTCTGCGTATTGAATAATTTTGGCATCAGGGATAGCAGAATGAAAGTTATTAATAAAAATATTAAAGAGCATGGGTCCCAGGATGGATCCTTGTGGTACACCTATTTGGGTGGGTAGGAAGGAGGAGATGGAGTTTTTCCATTTGACTGCCTGAGACCTATCAGATAAGTAGCTAGAGAACCAGGATAGAGAATTAGGAGATAGATGCAGGTTTGATAGTTGAAGGAGAAGATGATTATGAGAACACAGTGTCGAAGGCTTTAGAGAGATCAAGCAAGACAGTATAGACCAGGTGACCTGAGTCTCAGGCTTGATTGATAGTTTCTAGGTAGGATAATAGAGCAGTAGTAGTGCTATGACCAGAACGAAAGCCATGTTGGGTAGGTGTTAGAAGATGGTTTTGGGTTAGAAAAGACATAAGTTGGGAGTGGACACAC
The DNA here is from genome assembly GCF_019279795.1 of Protopterus annectens. Taxonomy (NCBI): domain Eukaryota; kingdom Metazoa; phylum Chordata; order Ceratodontiformes; family Protopteridae; genus Protopterus; species Protopterus annectens. The sequence goes on from NC_056726.1 coordinate 1,653,132,705, forward strand.
TTTTCTAAGATTTTAGAGATAGGTGAGAGTAGAGCAATGGGGCGAAAGTTTGAGATGTTGGTGTTCTTGCCTCCTTTGTGCAGTGGAAGGATATAAGCTGAGCGCCATAATTTGGGGACGTAAGATTCGTTAATAGATCTGTTAATAATGATGCTGATCGGGAGTGCTATCCCATCTACAGCACTTTTTAGAAAGGAGGAGGGAATATTGTCAGGGGCATTAGAGCACGGTTTAAGTTTAGATAGAAGTTTTTTTATGAAGTTAGTAGAAACAGGTTTGAGTTCAAATCCAAGGAGAGGGTTATCGGAGGAATTGGAAGGAGAATGAATGGGAACAGAAGGGATATTGGTAGGGAAGGTCTTAGTTAGGTCAGATATTGTTTGTAAGAAGAAAGAATTAAATTCTGAGCATAATTCTAGGTCAGATTTATTTGGTTCAGGACTGGGATTATTTTTGGAACTGGGATTAAGGAGAGAGTTTATTGAGTTCCAGAATTTTTGGGGGTTTTTGTTATTGTTAGATTGGAGGTTGGTGTAATAGGATTTTTTGTCCTTGGTAATTTGTTGTTTTACTTGGTTACGTAGTTGCTTATATTGGAGCAAGGTGTTGAGCAGTTTATTATGTTGGAACAGTTTCCATAGTTTATCCCTTTGATGCATAATTTGTTTAGTAGGTTTAGATAGCCAAGGAGCGGTATTTATTTTTACCCTTTTATTTCTGATAGGGGCGAGAGAGTTAAGTGTATCTAAGAAAACAGAGTTGAAGTAGTTGATTGCAGCATCAAGAGGGAGAGTTCTAAGGTCTTGCCAGTTCATTTGTTTAAATAGGTTTGAGAAGGTTGTAGGGTTGAAGTTACTAAGATTACGAGTTAGGCTGTATTGATGTTGGTGAGGGGAAGAGTTGGTAGTGTGATGAATGAAGGCTGGCAGGTGGTCACTAATGGTGTCTGGAATTGTTCCAGAATTAGTGATTTTGTTTGGATTGGAGACTAGGATCCAGTCAATAGATGAACCTGGGGGATTAATTTTGTTGGGTCTAGTTATATGCTGGATTGTTTGGGTGAAGTTATAAAGGTTGATGGCCAGGGAGGGGGAGAGAGAGTTAATTTTATTCCAGTCAATATTTACATCACCTAAAATGTATGTTTCGTAGTTAACTTTAGTAGAAGCCCATTGGAGAATGTCTTCAAGGATGGGGATATTATTTCCAGGGGAGATATATAGGGCAATAATACAGATGTTTTTGTGTCTATTTAGTTTCAGTAGTCCTGCTGTAAGTTCAGTATTTTCAAATTGAGGAACTGGAATTTGGAGGGGAATTACAGTTAGTGATTTAGAGTAAACTATGGCAGAGCCTCCACCTTTTTTTATAGGTCGGTCATTTCTAATAATATGGTATCCGGGGGAAGTATTTCTGAATCAGAAATATGGGGTTTAAGCCAAGTCTCTGAAATGGCTAAGATGTCTGGTTGGTTGTGGGTTAACCAGGCCTGGAAGAGGTGGACTTTGTTATTGAGACTTTAGGAGTTCAGGGTGAAGATTTTTAATATGCTTGGGGGTAGGGGAGAGGGAGTTGGGTGATTATTGTTGTCAAAGAGGATAGGGCCAGGATTGGGGTGGATATCTCCGGCTAAAATATAATATTGAGTAGGAAAGACTTGAGAAATGTTGGTATAGAGATAGAGGGTTCAGTTGGAAAAAAGGTTAATTTGTGTGTAAATGTAGTAGTAGTAGTGGATAGTATTTTGTAGTGGAACATATGAAGTTGATTGGGTGGGATTAGAAAAGAAGAGATAGAATGGAAGTGAGAGATATGGAGAAGGGAGTTTGAGGGGGAAGTTATTTTTGTTGGGGGAATTGCATATGCAGAGGAAGAGGAAGAGCTGATATAGGATAAAGGAATCAGAAAGAGAAGGAGAGAGCAGGGGACTTTAAGTTGTTGGAGGATTGAGAAAACCATGGTTGTATGAAGTGGGAGAGAAGGGAGTGTCAGTCGAAGTAAAGAGTACGTTAGAGGTGAGTAATGAAAGTATGGAGAAAAGTAGTTTATCTGAAGTTGTATGAAGGAGGCAGGGATGAAGTAGTAAGAATGTTTGGGAAGTAGGAGTATTGAGAGAGAGGTGATAGAGGAAATGTTTGAGAGGAGATTGAGGAGATTGGGTAGGAGGAGTGGAAAGGAGAGGCAGAAATTGAGTAATATAGACTGGGTGGATTAAGTGTAGTTGTGAGGGGGGGAGAAGAGCTAATTGGTTAATTGGAACAAGGGGTGGAGAGATTGAGGAATAAATGTAGGAGTGCTAGGGGCGGGTGGAATTTGGGGGCAGGGTAGGGGAGCAGAGTGAGCCCGCAGGGTGAACGGAGTGGGTTCAGACTGGAAAGATGAGAGAGTCAATCAGTGAGTAGCAGGCTGCTGCAATTCACCTTACTGGAAGTAAGGGTGAGTGTTGGTTAAAATTGTCTGAGGTGGTGGAGAAGAGGGGAAGCAAAAGGGCAGAAGTTGAGGAGTGCAGCAAGTAGATTAAGAGGTATGTAGGCAGTCTTGTACAGCTGAGCTATACTTGGGAGATGTAGCAAGGGGACAGAGAAGGGTGAGAATGTAAGGCAGGACTAGTGGAGAGAGCTGGCCTGGAAGGAAAACAGAAGAGTGTAGGAGTTATTCAAGGGTGAGGGAGAGACAGAGAACCGAGTTAGCTATTGTATCAAAAGAGGAAGGGGCACTTTGCAGATTAAAGAAAAGGTTAGCAAGGGCAAGGTAACGAGAAATGCAGGGCTAGGAATGTGTACGGCTGCTGGGTAACCTGGCTAGGTAGCAGAACTTTTTAATACATATAGGAAAAAATAACAAAACAAATTTGAGAATATATCAGTTTTACTACTTTGGTTGGGGAAACACATACTTTATTGCTTCCCAAGGTACAGGGCTCTGGTATAGGACAGCAAGTAGCTTTACTTCGTAATTGAGGAGGCTGAAGTTATTTGCCTGTTGTCCTTAGTCTTCATTCAGGGATGGTCCTTTAGTCAAGAGCAGAGTTAGAAGGTATGAGGTTTATTGCTTCCCAAGGTACAGGGCTCTGGTATAGGACAGCAAGTAGCTTTACTTCGTAATTGAGGAGGCTGGAGTTATTTGCCTGTTGTCCTTAGTCTTCATTCAGGGATGGTCTATGGTATATATATAATATATATATATATATATATATATATATATATATATATATATATATATATATATATATATATACGTAGATATATAGACACATACATATTTGCATATAAATCCTAAATCCCTTCACAGGTGTGGTGGGAACAGTAACATGGGTCAGCAGCATTTGCATAGGTGGAGGTGGGGTCAGGCTATGGACATAGAACTGTTATTGGGTTACACTTTTGGGTTACTGGGGGAAGCTGGACCTAAGGGGGTGCAGGTATCAAGATGTAGCAGCTTACACTGGACTGATAACAGGGGACACAGCTGCAGTAGATGGCAATATGCTGCACCAGCCTGGATGTCAGAAGGGTTGTGGTTCCACTGCTGGGACTGATGCAGACCATAAATGGCCTTGTGCAGGGGGAGTGTCTCCTTCTTGGAATGGCGCTACCAGTCATTTCCACTGTACCCACTGGTAAGGACTTTGTGGCTCTGCATGTGTTCATGACTGGCTGGCTATGCTGCAGATAGGCTTCATCCATGAGTCTTATTGTCTCACATCAGGCTCACAACCAGTAAGTAAAATTAAGAAACTGGTACTACATGATTTTGAGGTACCTATCCTGTAGGGCTTACCCACAGTAGACTCAGATAGAGGACTGTTGGCCATGTGTATTGCAGTCACTCCAATATATAAAGGCATGGTTTGGATACTATAGCCAGAGGTCTGGATTGCATCTGCTCTGAAATCCAAGACAACCACTGGAAAAAAAATGAAAATAAGTATATTTTAAGCCAGCACTGTACTTTGTTAATTGTATTTAATTGAATGGCTGCTTCATTTTTGCTGTTTGTGACTAAGTCCAGCTAGCCCACTTCTTTCCCAAATACCACATTCAGAAAAATCCTGCCAGAATTAATGGGCAGTTTCCCATCATTTCTCCTCTCAGCTTGACTGATGTGGGGATCTTGAGGCAATGTAGCAATTGCTTTGTGTATACTGACAACCATTTACTCCTAAAGCAAACTAGCACTCTATGTGAGAGATGCAAATACACTATGGAAATGGAGTCAATTCTCTCTCATGAAAACAAACTGGGAATTGAACAGCACACATGCTTCAGCTCTCATGCAAACCTCACCGCTCAAACAAAATCAGGTCATGACACATGAACCCACCTATGTGGAAGTACTCCCTAAAAGCCTACCAAAAGAACAGAGTCTTCCCAAATACACACCACCCACACTCACCAGTAATCATAAAGAAACTACTACAGAAATCAACAGACACACTCATGTCTCAACAAGTAATCCCCTAAGGCAAAACACATCAAATGTCTTGGTTATAGGAGACTCCATAGCAAGAAACACAGATGTCCCCATCACCATACTGGACAAGGAGAAGATCACAGTCAGCTGCCTATCAGGTGCCAGGATGCAACAAATCACACATGCACCCAAGTCACTCAACAAGTACCATTATGACTCTGTCATAGTCCATGTTTGAGTGAATGACTTGAGACACACCTCTCTGGACTATAGAAGAAAGAAATGATATAATTCTTGCATAATGTGTCCCAGACAGGAAGTTCCCTATCCTTAAGCAGTATCCTACCCTCACCCAGGATGATGACACAATATAAACAAAATATGATTGACTTCAAGAATTGGCTCAGATGCTGGTGTCAGCCCTGGGGATCCAGTATCTGTCAGTCTGGGAGGATATGGTAGACAGACCTCGCTGCTTTGCTAGAGATGGTCTGCATCTGCCCCCCCTAGGCTTTCAGATTCTGGCAAAGGCCCTTGCCTTCCCTATAGTGCTTTTTTTAGGAAATGTCAAAACAACAAATTTTCCAATATAACAAAATCTAATTGAGACAAACTCAGGGTCGTGCTGCTTAATGCTCAGAGTTTAAACACAAAACTGCATTCCCTGGAAGCACTCCTCATCTCAGAGGATGCTGACATCTGTGCAGTTAGTGAGACGTAGTTCAAAGCTGATGAGACCATCCAGGCCGTACAAGGTTGCAATGCCTTCCACACTTTCAGACCTCAAATTGACCGTGAAGAAACCAAAAGTGGAGGAGGAACCATCTTCATTTAAACCAAATACACTTCAAGACTGGTCAAACAGCATGACTCTCTCAAACTAATCCATGTCCAATTAACTGTTGGGAAAGTACCATACCACATCATTGCTAGCTATAGACCCCCCACCATGAACCAGGGTAAGCACACCATCTGCCTCAGTTTCCTGGAATCCCTTGCCATATGGACAAACAACTTAGTCACTGGAGATTTCCTTCCATAGACTGGGAGACATATGCAAGCAAAAACAGACAGAGGACAGAGGTTCCTGGACTTTGTTATAGCAAATACTCTGAAACAGATGGTCTGCACCCCCAATAGGGGCTCTAATGTTTTGCACATAGTACTCACCAACATGGTGGGTCACTGCACTTCGCCATGTGTGATGCCCCCCATTTTTAGGTCAGACCACAAATCAGTCTTGTTTGAAGTAACTACTGAAACTGACACCCCTATACTAAAAAAACTTCTTCAAAGCTAACCACAGCCTACTAGGTGATAGGATAAAAAGCTTCATACTACCTGCAATAGTAGACATTATTGTTCACTGCGCAGAAATGTACTGGATGAAAACCAGGTCATCCCGTAAAAACAAGCCACCATGGTGGACTTCAAGTATAAACAGATTATATAACAAGAGGAAGAAACAGTTGTCGAAAAACAAGTGGGATGACACTCTGCAGAGGAAGAGTTCCCTCCTAAGCCTAAGCAAGAAAATCAGAAATCTTGTAAAGTCTTCTAAAGCAAATCACAAAACTAAAATCACATCCCTAGCCAAGGATAATCATAAGGCATTCTTTAACTATGTGCACTGACTAAAAAGGGAATGCCATGTGCTGAACTGGTTGTAGATGAGATCACTCATACTACGCCAGAAGATATCACCAACCTGCTAGCTGACAGATTCAGTGCAAACTTAACCCTCTAACCCCACCTAACATATCCCAAAGCATACCTGACAGCATCCCTCTGCCTAGTATCTGTAGAGAACAGCTCATCTCTGTGCTTGCCAAGGCCAAATACAAAGCCTCAATGGGACCAGATAATACCCCAGGTTGTTTACTCAACAATTTAAAACAAGACCTTGCTGACCCACTTGTCATTCCTTTAATCATAACCTGAGAAATGGCTATGTTCTTGCAAAATGGAGAACAGCAACAGTAATTCCCATGCTCAAAGGGAGACCATCAACTAATTCTGGGAACTACAGACCCATAATTCTAACCAGCCTCATCTGCAAGGTCATGGAAAGAATTATCATGGACCTTATCAACAAGGACATAGGCAACCTCCAAGTTTTGGAACCAACCCAGTTTGGCTTCATTAAGGGTAGATCATGCTTATTAAACCTGGTAAATTTCTTTGAGAATGTCAACAAAGCCATGTACGAAGGTAAGACAGTGCACACAACCTATGTCAACCATACCAAGGCTTTCAACACAATTTCCCACTCTGGCATCACTGAAAGTTTCTCTCAGTTAGGGATTAATACTTACATTACTAGATAGGTAGCCAACTGGCTCAATGGTGAGTTCACCTCAACCAGTAGACCTGTCACCAGTGGAGTACCACAGGGAGTTGGGTTGGACCCCTTACTATTTCTCAGTAGTCCTGGCCAAAGTAGATGGCCTTTGGATCACCAAGTTCACTGATGAGTGCAAACTGGGAGCAAACATTGAGTTCCCCAAAGATGTCCACATATTAAAGAAGGGTTAACATAAACAAATGACTGGTGCCAAAGCCATGGTCTAAAACTAAATGCAAAAAAATACATTATCATTCCCTTTGGCAAAATAGAATTCCCTACAAATTACAATATTGGCAGCACCCCCTGAGCTCTAACCCAGTGGTGTGAAACTTGGGAACACAAGTTGATAGCAATCTGAACTTTGACCACCAAGTTTCCACAGTGGTAAGGAAAGCCTTCTACGTAGGTCACATCATAAGCAAGGGCATAGCATCCAGGTCAAGTGATATTATAATGCCACTGTACTTGACCCACATCAGACAATTAATAGACTATAATGCACCCTTTTGCATGTACCTCACCCGACACCTGCAGCAGCTGGACAGACCTCAGAGGTGTCTCACTAAGAAAATACTGGGATTTCAAACCATGACCTACATGGACAGGCTGAAAGCCCTGTCACTTTACTCTGTATCTTATAGGCTGGTGAAAGGTGACATGTGCATGGCTTATAGGACAATCTCTAATCCTGCCCTAATGGAAATGCTGCACATCCATAAGTCAAATGGCTTAAGAGTCACTCGCTCTAGGGATCTAAACCTAGCTTGTGACATTAACAGATCATACTAGAGAGACAGACATGTCTCGCAGAGACTGCTGCTTCTCTGACGTTGACTCCTTATTCACCTAAAACAGAGCTCTTCACTGTCTCTATTCAAATGCAACCTAGATAACTGGATGGGAGACCACAGATTCACCCCTGGGGTGGTACACAAGTCCCTCATGGAGAGGGTAGCTGGTGTTGATTACAAAGCTGCTCTGTTCATAAAATTGTTCTGTGAGCCACCCAAAAAAGAACCAATGGAGATACTCTTGATTAGCATGGTTAGGCCTGTAAAGGCTCTAGGTATGCTAGCATAGTAATCTTCTGTGAACCTATGAACCTTTGAGACTGAAAAGAAGAAGCAATGTCTCCCAAGTGGCTGTTCAGTGACTTGAGCCTGTTATACTGGCACTGCAGCCCCTCGCATGCATCATCACACATGCCATGCAATGCACCGATCATTACTTCCATGCCATTTGTGGCATCCACCTGTGCTTAGATCAGTGACCACTAATTTATGGCCAGAATGACACCTATTTCTGGGAATGAGTGGGAGACATGATGCTGATATCCACCTGTAAACTGGTCCCTACAGCTGTCATCAGATTCTCTGGTGGTGCCACTGCCGAACTCAGGTGGGTGAGCTGCGGACAGTGGTCTATCTTTAACTAGATATGTCATGTTCTTCTATACCCAGATGAGCAGCAGGGAGGGTTTCCACAGGTGGCACTGTTGAATCAGTGAGTGTGAGTGGGAAAGTGACCTTCTACAGTAATCATGGCTGACAGTGACACAGTGCTATCTATAATCAATAATGGTATCCTAACACTCTCAGTCCTGGCAGACCCACTCAGCACTGTCTGTGATAAGCCTGTCCCTTCCATACACAGAAAGAGCCCGAACTAACACATCCATGTCTGCTGTGGAGAGCTTTTCCAGCTGCAGCTACTCTTTTAGTAACATCTATTCTCCTGAAGGCAGAGGGTCAGTGCTAGGACACCGATATGCCTACCATCAGCTGTACCATTTCATCACCTTTTGGCATGCCTGCTAATTCACCAGCTTCACATGGCACATACCCTCAGTGATCCAAGCTGAATAGTATGGGGACCGAATGTGGTTAAACATGCACACTGTGATCTTTCTTTATGGACGTGTGTGCAACCCAAGCAACAGCACCATGAGAGTGGTGAAATTTACATACATTGGGCAAAGAAATCAACAGGACAATGATTGTGTCACGTGTGTCATGGAAAATTGTATGCAGTGTTCCCCATCTCAATGAACATCCATACTTGCAATGCTGCATCACTACCTTGCAATACAGGCACAGTCAAGAAAGAACTTAGAAAAGGGCTACATGAAAAAGCCTCTACCATGTTTATGGATAATTTACCAGGTGTGCACTCAGGGTCTATATTAGAACATCGAAAGTTTAATGGTTCGAATCACTAAAGGTTGACCTTTAATGATCGAACCATTAAAAGTTTGAATGTTCAGAAAAAATAAATAAAAAAAAAAAGAAAATCCCCCTTGCACCCCCCACACCCCCTGTTACTTAAATAAACCAACTCCGAAACTGCACTACATTGAAGTAAACAGAAATATCCACTTACAGAGATTTCCGTTTACCCATTCGACATTCTGCACTTATGTCAACAATGACAGATTCGACATTGTCAGCTTTCGAGAATATAATAGGTGCACACCATATGCTTTTCTAAATCTATAACAACTGTACTCTTGCAGCACAGGGTATGCTGTCCAGTGTATGCCTCTTGTCTGTGCTACCAACTTATAAGGTTGCTCAGGTGCTGCCTGACATTCACTTGTATATTGGGTGGGCTAACACTTTAAGGACATAT
>NC_056726.1:1653147092-1653224592 GCF_019279795.1 Protopterus annectens
TAATGTGTGGCCATGACAGTCCTGCTGGTGATAATCTGTTTTTCTAGTCCATCAGATGTTGATAAATTCTAATCCAGCCCATTCTGTTATATATTTAATATTTCCTTGTGTCAATGGACTTTTCTACTAGCTGGATAAAGTTCTTTGCTCCCCTTCAAAAAACCAAAAAATTAAACACCCGTAATAGCTGCTTTTCTGACTATAGGCCAGTATCTCTGTTACCTCCTCTTGCAAAATTACTTGAGTGTTTTGTCTACTGACAATCTTCTCAATATACCAAATGAAATTATCTTACTTGGGGCTTCATTCATGGCAGAGCCAGGCATACTGCATGATTAATCTGTCTGACTCCATTCTTTCAACAACAAATGAAAGCCTGCTAACAGATCTTTGTTCATAGATCATACTGATGCCCTTGATGTACACATTCTCATTTTCCATGCTAATCCTTTATTTCTACTGGCTTTGGAACCACTATTACGTCATTTTAGAAGCTATCTTTCTGCCTCTTAATTACAATGTCCCCAACCTCCAATGGATATCATTGCAGGAGACGTCCATAGATCCATCCACCCACCAGGGATTGTAAAGCCCATCCCTCCTTCTCTGCCACTCCATCAGTCACCTGACATATAATCAAACCTGGGGTGCCTCAAATGTATTTAGGTCTATCTCATTTAATTTCTCATCCAGTTTTATAAATATTGCACCATTATAATGTAAGCATTGCCTGCATCCACAATCTAAAATTGTATTCCTTTTGCGAATGACCATATTTACCTACCTCTCTGTACAAGGCCACTGTAAACAGGGAGAGTTCCTACAACTAACCTTTATAGCACTCCCTTTCCGTTCTTTGTTCACCCAGTGTCCTTGGCTCCCCTATTGTATTTTTCCCCTAAGTAATTCAATCTGCAATTGCTTTATCCTACCTTTCTGTTATTTTTAAAATATTCTGCTTGCCTTCTTGACCATTTTCCCCACCCCTGTCTTATGTGATATTATACACTTCCCTTCTTTGACTTTAAATTATTTATTTCTACACAAACTCTACCATACTTAAAATATATGCTTGCCTTCTTGACCCACTAAATTATTTATTTATTTTACATTTGTTGACCGGGCTAGTCTAACTGGATACATGTCCATTTTCAGTAGACGCCCGGGGAGAAAAGCTCCAACACACACAATACAATATAGAATGTTGCTACAGTACAAGCATAACACATCTGCTGTTAATAAAAATACAATACTTATAGTAAACATAACACAACAGTAAAAGGTCATGTACATACAAATATGTTACTATATACATATATGCATAGATTTAAATTGCAAGATCATGGTCTCTTTGGTTCTTTAAGGATAACTCTGGAGTTAGTACAGAAGAGTTAAAGATTAAGAGTATCCATTAGTATAAGTCAGGGTTAAATTACATACCTCAGTCTAGTTGCTTTTTGTTCTTCTTTCTACCTGTGTGGAGCTGTTAGGGCTTCCGAGGACCGGTGCAATAATTCGATCTGATGCACTCAACAAAAACGGCGGTGGTGTTGCATTAATATACCAAAATTCCCTAAATCTCACTCCCTAAGTAAACACCAGTCCCTACCTTTCAAAGCCTAGAATTTCTCCTAACAACTCTTCAAATAAACAACAATAAAAACTTAACTGTTACATTAGTGTATATCCCCCCAGGCCAAAACATTCCCATTTTAGAGGAATTTCTATCAATGACAAACCTACTGGCAAAACCTTACCTCCAACTCCCCAGCCAACAGCATAAATTTACACAACCTTAATCAGCTTGTCAGTACCCCATGGCCTATCTACAAGATCAGAATCTATCATAGCTTGGATATTAGTTACTCACCCCCACAACTACTCTAACTCTGGAACCTTACCCAATATACTAAGTGACCTCCTTCCAGCATACACCCACCAGACCCACCCCCATATACTCAAAACCCATTCCTTTAAACCATCCAGAAATCTCACTCACTTTGACCAAAATATATTCTTAAACATTCTAAAAACCCATAACTGATTTCCACTAAACACTCACCCCATAGAGGAGGCGGTTAATTATTTTAATAAGCTCTTTGTAGATATGCTTAATAGCTTAGCCCCCCATATGTATCAAGTGAACAAAAAGTAAATCACACCCCATGGCTAACAAAAATGACCAAACAATGTATCCTTCAGAGAGGCAAAGCTTAGAAAACTTGGTACAAAGATAGAACACAACAAAATGAAACTAACTTCAAACAACTAAGAAATAGAGCCAAGAAGCTAGTAATACAAGATAAAAAAAAATATTTCTCCTCAAGGCTGACAACCTCACAAAACAATCCTAAAAAGTTCTGGAAGTCAGTCTCCACTCTTCTTAATCCTGGCACTTTACAAAATCCATCTCCTGCACCCGATAAGACTCCTCAACAAATTTTCTATGACTTTAATACCCAGTTCATCACCACCTTTCAAAAATTATTCAAAGATTCCCCAACAAGTCCAAACCCATACTCCCACAATACAAATAATGCCAAACAAATTGACAATGCCCCACTCATTCCAGACAAAAATTCCAATCTTCCAGCAATTCACTCATTTTCTATTCAACCAGTACCCACATCCCTCATATGTAAAGGCTCAAACCTTGCTGTCTTTCAGCAGGCAACCTCCCCCCAGAATACTTACAACTAGCGGGAAATGTAATTGCATACCCAGTTAGCATTCTTATAAACCGCTCTCTTGCTGAAGGCTATGATCCAATTCTATGGAAAAAATGTATTATTAGCTCATAGGTTCATATGTTCATAGGTAGGTACTAGGCTATCGGCCCAAGGGCCTACGTAAGCCTAGCCAATAAGGTTCCCTGGCTTACGCCACCCAAGAAAGTTATTTTCCTGTGCCACTGTCGATCAGAGACACAGAAGTGATCCCCGCAATATATTTCCTAATTTCCATCCACTCATCAAGATTTTTCCTTGAAGAGTGCTAATAAAGAACTTTGCTTGACATAGATGGGTAGCCTGTTCCAGAGTATGGGAAGTCTCTGGGAAAGGAATCTTTCCCTCCAGTATGTCCTGTTTATTGTGGTGACAAGGTTTAGGTCCCTAGAGTGTGTAGCTTGGGAGGGATTGGGATTTCTTTAGGTGTAGCATGTCCAACAGCTCTGGGTTTGACATAGCTTTATATGTTAGGCAGAGATCACCTCGGAGTAGGAGATATGCTACGGAGTAAAGCTGGTGTTTTTTGAGACTGTCAGTGTAGGGCATTTGTTTCAGGCCAGTACTCCTCTTTGTGAGGTACTTCTATGGCCTTTTCAGCTGCTGCAGATGTCTTGTGAGGTACATTCCAAAAGGGGCATTGTACTCTACAATGGGTCTAATGAGTGTCGAGTAGAGGGGAACAATGACCTCTTTTTTCCTGGATGAGAACCCTTTTATGATGAGGTGTGCCACATAGAAGGACTTCCTGACTACTGTTGTGATGTGACTATCAAAGTTTAGACTACTATCCACCTGGGTCCCAAGGTCTCTTACCACACATTTGGTGTTAAGTAGATTGCTGCCTATGTGGTACTTCATGGGTACAGAGTTTTTACCAAAGGGGATGACATTGCACTTTTTGGCACTGAGCTTGAGGCCATGACTCTGACACCAGGCATTTGTCTCAGCGAGGCTCTTCTGTAGGATGTCCACATTATTTGGGGACTTGACTATGGCTCCCAGATTGCAGTCATCTATAAACTTTGTTAACCAGAGGCCTTCTGTGTTAGCCTGTACTTCAGAGAAATAGATACCAAACAGGAGAGGTCCCAGGACTGAACCCTGTGGTACTCCACTTGTCACTGGTTTGAGGTCAGATTTGGAGTCTGCAACTTTTACAGTGTGGGTTCTGCCAGTGAGCTAGCTGGCAACCCATCTTGTGATGTAGGGATTTATAACTAGTTTAGTGAGTTTAGCTATAATTCCAGAATGGGGGATGGTGTCAAAAGCATTGGTGAGGTCAAGATAGGCTGTGTGAACCACCTTACCCTCATCTACAGCTTTAATGACTGCCTCAAAGAAGTCAATCAGATTCAGGAGGCATGATCTGCCTTTCACAAACCTGAACTGGGTGGGATCCAGAGTTTGGAGGTTACCAATGTCTTTGTTTATGAGTTCCATGATGATACATTCCATGGTCTTGCAGACCAGGCTCATCAGGCTAATAGTGTGATATTTCCCAGGATCAGTGGTAGCTCCCGCTTTGTGGAGTGGGATAACTGTTGTTGTGCGCCATTCAGTGGGCACAAAGCCTGATGCAAGGCTATTATTGAACAAGGTGCTTAAGTGGGGAGCCAGTTCATTTAAAATGCAGCCTGGGATGTTGTCTGGTCCCATGGATACTGTGTTTTGGGATTTAAAGAGTGCAGCTTTTGCCTGCGTAGTTGTGATTACAGGGACTCTGCATTCTTCTTGTATAGATATGGGCCCTTTAGGGGGTGGGGTGGGTAAAGTTAGCACTGAACCTATCTGCCAGGATATTGGCAATATCAGTTTGTTCTGTAAATTCCATGCTGTTGTGCTATAACCCAGAGCAGATCTGGGTGTTGCCATCAAGATTCTTGACATAGCTATAGAATGCTTTGTGGTTGTCCTTAGAATTAGTGGTGATTTTGTTTTCGTAGCTAGCTTTGGAGGATCTTATAAGGGATCTCAGCTTCTTACTAAGGCTGAACGGGAGCTCCTCCACTCATGGGATTTTAATCTCTTTTGCAACAGTTTCTTCTTTCTGTTGTACAGTTTGTTTATGGCAGGGGACCACCAGATTGGCTTCCTTTTTTGGAGGATAGCGTCTTGGTTCTGTTTGGGATAACACAATCCATGCACTCGTGTAAGTGCTTATAGAGTGCATTTGTGTAGGATTCACTAGTTGTAACTGTATTGTCCATCTGCATGGGTGTCATGAAGTTCACCACTTCTGTCTTAAGAAGCATGACGTTGGCTTTGGAGAAATTTTTTACCGTGGTTTCCTTAATGGGGGGTGGGGGCAGGATGTGGATATTAAGGGTGATTGGCTTATGTTCGGATCAGACCGATGAGTAGTTGACTTCAGCTGTGGAACACCAGTCACTCATCTTGGTAATAACTAGGTCCAGGATATTGTTGCCCCTGGTGGGGGTATGGATAAGTTTATCCAGGGCATTGGAGTTCATGAATTCCAGAAAGTGTTGAGCTAAGCAGTTGGTACACAAATAGTTTTCCCAGTTAATGGTGGGGTAGTTGAAGTCGCCCATTATTAGGGTGTTTGGTTGAACCCTAATATTTTCCAGTACATCAAAAAAAGATGAGTGGGAATCCTGGAACATGGTGGGGGATCTGTTGCAAGCTACAATTTGGATTGCAGTTTTGCCCAGAGTTTGTTGCACTTGGATAACCTCGTATGCATTATGCTGAGCAACTAACCTGGATGTGTGGATATCCTTAATGAATATGGGCACACCTCCGCCTTTGGTGTTTCTGTCCAGGTTACATGGCCAAAAAGTGTGGTATGAGTTATAGTAGTGCAGGGGTGGTGTCTGGAGCCTTGAACCAGGTCTCAGTCACTGCACAGATATCGATGTTCTCCATTTTAAGGAGTGCCTCGAGTGAGTGCATTTTGAGATTTTAGACTTCCAGCATTGAGTAGCATTACCCTCAGTTTCTGCTTGCCTGTTCCTGTTACAGTGGTGAATTTGTCATTTGAACCTTGCCTAAAAAGGCACTATAGGGGCGGCAAGAACCTTAGTCAGTATCCGGAATCCCAGGGGCAACAGGTGCAGGCCATCTCTAGCAAAGCATTGTGATCTGTCGACCATGTCATCCCAAGCGGACAGATACTGGATCCCCTTAGAATGACACCAGAAGCTTAGCCAATTGTTGAAGTCAGTCATTTTGTCCTTGTACTGCAGTATCATTCTGGGCAATGGCAGAATGCTACTCAGAGCTAGGGTCATACCTGCCTAGGCTACAAGATCGGAGAGCTCTTCCATGTCTCTTTTCATGTAGTCCAGGGAGGTATGTCTCAGTTCATTCACACCAACATGGACAATGACAGAGTCATATTTCTACTTGTTGTGGAGTGGCCTGAGTGCCTGGGTTATGTGGTGGATCCTGGCACCCGACAGGCAGCTAACAGTAACCTTCTCCTTGTTTAGCCTGGTAAGAGGAACATCAGTGTGCCTGACTATAGAGTCACCTATGACTAGTGTGTTGGGTACGTTGTTTTGCCTTATTGGCTGTGGATGAGTGGCACACTGAGTCTATGGGCTATGTGTCAATTGGGTTGTGTTGGGGGATGGAGGTTGCTTGCATTCCTGCTTTGGAAGTCCCTGTTGCTTAGACAGATTATTATTGAAAGCCTCCACAAATGTTTTTATGTTACTATGTGTGGATTTTGGTGGTGCAGATTTAGTGAGACTATGTGATGAGTGTGGTGTGGTGCAAATGTTTACCTTCTCCTCTTGACTGTCAAGTTCAGTCTTGGTTGGAGAGAGCTTTACCTCCAGTTTGACTAGATAAGTGCATTTCTCACAAATTGTAGTGTTGGGTGGTAGGAGGAGAGGGTTGTCTGTGTACATGAGGCAATTTCTACATTGCCTCAAGATGCCCAGATTCATCAGATAGACAGATGAGAACACTGGGAGCTGACCCTTGGACATGCCTGAATAAAAATCTGTTTTCCTCTAGATAAGTGAGGAAAGTGAGTACAAAAAGCAGTTTTTCTCTAAGCAGGTGAGAAAAGTAGGTACCAGAACTGTTTTCCTCTGGGTAATGAGGAAGGTTGAGTGCTATAGTAATTAGTAGGTTATTTAGTGCTCCATTACAGAAAGGCAGAAACTCTCATGACTTTTCAACAGCACTGTTACAGCACTACTCTCCTTCACTGATACTGTCAACAAAGCCTTAGATACAGGTAACCCTACATCAGTAGTCCTATTGGATCTATCTAAGGCTTTTCACACAGTTTCACATACTAAACTTGTGATCTAATTAACAAAACGTGGCTGCCCCACCCATCCTCCAACTGGTTTACATCATACCTAAACAATAGACAACACACTATAAAATGGCATAACATCCAATCTGATTATCTGTCAAACAACATAGGAATCCCACAAGGTCACATTATGGGTCCATTACTTTTCAATATCTTTATTAATGACCTCCACAAAGTCTCTCAACTAGGTAAAATTATCCAATACACTGACGATTCGACTATAATCTCTTCTTTAATTTCACTGACCTTCTCACAGTTACTCAAAATTCCTTTACAGAGATTGAATCATGGCTAAATAACTCTCAACTGCTACTAAACGTAAAAAAAAAAAAAAAAAACTTCCATTATTCTCTTAACCACCAGATATAGACTTCAAAATCTACACTAAAGATAGAACCAAAATAGAAATAGTAAGATCTGACAAATTACTAGGCATTACAATTGATGACAAACTCACCTTTGAAACACACATTCTCAACGCAATAAAGAAAGCACATTTTAAACTTGGCAAACTTTATCGTCATAAACTTTACATGGACAAAAAAAACAAAACAAAACTGGCAAGTATAAGCAACTCTTGTTTTCCATCTACATCAATGACCTCCACTTAGCCATCCCTCTCTCCACATGTATTCAATATGCAGATGACTCTACTATAGTCTGTGCAGCCACCTCTCAAGCTGAACTTCAGGTTCATACACAAAAAGCTTTTAATATAGTAGAAAATTGGTTCTCTGACCGCTGCCTCCTACTAAACCCCCAAAAAACTAAACTTTTACTCTTTACACCAACCCAAAAGACTACCCCTGTACACTTCAGTATCACATCAAATAATGGCACCCTTATTTCTCCTGATCTAACCACTAAATTCTTAGGAATCACAATTGACAACAATCTCAACTTTGATACCCGCATTAATGCCACAGTAAAATCAGTTAACCATAACTTAGGATCCCTCTACAGAATTAAACCTTTTCTTACACCACTGGCCAGGTCCACTATAGCTAGAACTCATTTACTCTCAACTCTTCTTTATGCCTCTCCCATTTACACCAACCTCTCTAAAAAGAACCTTCACAAACTAGCTATATCCTATAATAACATTGCCAGGTTCGCTACAAGCTCCCCTTTTAGAACGCATCACTGTCTTAATCTGAAACAACTAGGCTGGTTAGAATTTCTTAATCAGATACAATTTCTGCAACTTACAATAACATACAAGGCCCTTTATCATCCCCATAATACTCCCACACTCTCTAGCTTCATTATACCATACAGCAATCTCAAAAATTTACGCTCCTCTAACAAAATGCTTATGCATATTACTAAATCTAAAAACTTAGCAGGTGATTCCTTGTTCTCTAACTCTGTCGGAAAAGTATGGAATCAATTACTACCCGACCTTACATCTCTGACCTCTCTCCCACTTTTTAAAAGAAATCTAAAGCTATAATTCAATAATCACTGGTTATGCCCATGTTCTAACCCTGACTAACATTCTCTTGACTCTAATCTTTTACCTTTCTCCTATTACAACCTTCTTAGATTACTTCTATATCCTTTTCTCTCACATAGAAATAAGTGCTACTAGTACACTCTTCTAAGACTTGCTTCCAGTACTTACATACTACTATTTTTTTATGTTCTTTTACAATTTCTTTAGCTTACATGTTTAGGCTAAATTTGTTGCAGTATAAAACTGCCTTAATCATATAATTATTGCTGTATAAAACTGTTTTTATACTATTCTCTATTAATTGTTTGTATAAATATTGCTGTATAAAAATGTTTTTATGTTATTCTCTATTAATTGTATGATTTTTCCTTGGAGCTTTGCTCCCCGGGCCTCTACTGAAAATGGACATATATCCAGTTAGACTAGCCCGGTCAACAAATGTAAAAATAAAATAAATAAAAATAAAGTACCTTACTCATCCCTGCCTTACTTTATGGTAGTGCTATCTTTACTAACCTTCACTCTTTCCTCAGCAACAAACTTCAGTCCTGTTACTATAAAATAGCTAAATTCGCCTCAGGAAAGCCTAACCGCTCACACCACTGCCAAGCAATCTCCAAACTGAACTGGTTGGATTTCCCAAACTATCTTTGCTGTGCCCAACTAATACTAGCCCATAAACTAATTTATAGACCAAATAACTGTCCAGCACTCTCATCAATAATACAAACTTATATTCCTTCACACACCCTTATATCCTCCAATAAATTACTAAGTGTAACCAATCCCATTAAAAAGCTGGATAATGCTTGTTCTCACATAGCATTGCTAAAAAATGGAACTGCTTACCCTGCTACATTACCCAGATAGACACCACAAAGACATACAAAGCAGCATTAAAAAACTACTTCCTTGACAACCACACATGCCGGTGTAAGTCAAACAAACCACCATAAAACCAGCACTACTTAATACTAACCCAGTTCCATAGTCTGAAAATAAGTTTTACCCACACAGTATTAGTCTATTACTACTAATTACTGCAGTAACTGCTTTTCAGTAAGAATTGCCATGTTTTTTCTTGCAATGTCAAAAGTAACAACTCAAGATTATTGTACTATACTATCAACTGTTATCAAAGTTTATAGAAGTTCTAATACATACTAAGTTTTTATATTGCCTATATATTTTTTTTATAATCTTGTAACTTTTCTTATTTTGATATTTAAAAATTGTTTATCATCTGTCTATATCTTACTGTTAATTGTGGAGCTTTTCTCCCCAGCCCTCCACTAGCCAGTATTTTTGTGATAGCTTGTACACATGAGAAAATACAATATGATACTTCATGTTATAGTGTTGTAATGAGGAATGTGCAAGTAAGGAAGAACTTGTACTAGATCTTCCAATAGAGATAAACAACAAAATGAATAATGTCAATGAGCCATCAAACTGACATTTTTATATCACTATTCAAAGGGGTGGTGACATGCCATGGTGTTAAATAATCAGAATGCAGCACATTGATTTGCACAGTGCAGATACTGTGTGCATATGAGAAGACTATTTTATAGATTTTCCACCAGGGAGAAGCAGTGTCCTTGTGAAATACTAATTAATGGAGTGAGGCAATACAAGCAGAGCATGTTACTTTGCTCGATGAAGGTAGCATTACACAAACAATGAAAACTTTTTAACACTGGTACAATCATTTAATTGTGTCACTGCAGAAAATATTGGATGAAATGAAAACTGTATTTGAACCAGACTAATCAGGCCAGTGTTGTCACACAGTGGAGTTGAACATCCAGCATGCCACACACTGCATGGTGTGACACAGAAGCTGTGAGAAGTGTACACATGTTGTTAATTTATGTAGATTATACTGCAGAGATAACCATAGTGCCATACTATCCTTGAGCAAAGCAATGAACCGAATAATGCAGTATTTGTACAGTACCAACAAGTTCGATTAATGCCAAAATGCACTAAAAATAAATTAATGAAGCAACATTTGAAAATAATTAACAAACCTATAACTATGATTGAACTTACTAAAAATCCTTTAAAGCAACAGGTAATGACAGGATAATATCAGAACTTTATATATGATGCCAAAAAATCTTAGATATTTTACTTCATATTTTTCAATTAAAGAATCAAATACCTTAAGGAAATTTTATATAAAAATTGGAACCAATTGTTTGATTATATTAATTTAAAACAGAAGTTAGGTGATCATCTTAGGGTTGTTTTTAAGAAAGGTAACAATTTTTAAAATTTTATGATTCTAAAAATTCATTTGATTCTAAGAAATGTACTTTAACTAGATGCTCTGGAATGTGTAAGTGTGGAGTTTGCTCTTATTGTAAATAAGTTGATAATGGCAATAATTATGAGATCAAGGGTAGGTTTAACTGTAACTCTAAAGGCATTGTTTAGCTGGCTAAGTGCTTGTTCTGCAAAAGTTTTTATATAGGTAAAACAGAACACAGATTTAGAGAATGACTATATGAACATATTTATAGTATTAATAACTTGCATGTTTATAATGCCCTAACCAGACATATTATGATCTTCCCAGAACATCATTTTAAATTCAAAGTAATTGAGCAAGTTTTGTCTGATGAAAGAGGGAGTCCTTGGACTCTTAATTTGGAACGCTGTGATCTTAACTGGCAAGTTCGATTAAATGCTTATAGCTTTCATGGATTGAATGATACATGCTCAATACAGTGCTTATTAAAACTGAAGGCACTGGATAGTTAATATTTTTGGTTTCAAGTGTTTATATATGATGTTTTTTATGGTTGTATTTCAATGCAATGTGTTTTCTGTTCTATCATTCTATATGGTAGCCAGGTACTTTTAAGATTGAATTGACTGTGTACTTAGTTGTAGATCAGTCTTTGAACCACAAGATGGTAATATTTCTAAAGATTTTTTCCAGTGATGTAGTTTCCTTTGGGGTCACATGATTTAATGGAGGGCTATTTAAACTGTGTTCTTAGCTTTGCTCTTATTATATGAAGAAGTTAATTTTAATAAATACAGATGAAAGCACTTACAACATTTAAAATGTAGTGTCTGATTCTTAATATACCCTTCTGCTCCTTTCTAGTATTTGTATTACAAGTTTGATTAATGCACAGAGCTGTGTGATTTTATTTACACATTGGAATGATGTTTACACACTTGTATCATAGCAGTTATCATGAGCAGTGTGCGTGAGTAATGTGAAATAGTGGAAAGTCCATCTGAATCGATCGGCATGTAATGAAAGTCATAACAGTAGGTATGTGGAGTTAGAGGTAACATCACTGTGGTACCATCAGTGCATAGATGTTTGAATTTTTTTTTTTGCAGTACATCAGATGTCAGTTGAAATGATTGTTATATACAAGGGCAGAATGCTGCACAACATATTGCTCCATTTAATGGGGCTGTAGTGAGCAGCATGCAAGTATAACCAAAACGTCTTAGAGATCTTCCATTAGAGATAAATACAATTAATTGTAGACTTGTGAAAAGTGTGGGTGAAGCTGAAATAGTATTTGTAACATGCATAACAGTTTGGTGTTGCTACACAACAGTGCTGAGAAATCATCATGTAGCACTCCACTTTGCTTAGTGCAGTTGTTGTGAGCATTGTGCGAGAGATTTCTTCTTTGAAAAATAATTGATTACCCCTTATTGAAAATATACTAGTGGCATACTTATTACCTGAACGGCTAAGTGATCGATCACATCAAGGACTAGGAAGGATCATCATCATCCATTCTAGCAGGTGGAATGTGGACACTGACTCCTGAAATGGCCAGGACAAGAGAAGTGTCTCTACCTGCCATTAGTACAGTTAGTAACTTATTATTGTGTACTCCTTGAAGCTGTAACAAAAGTATCTAAGACAAGATAGTAAATCACAGAATTAGCAGTGAATATAGTTATATCCTGTCAGCAAACTGTTTTTTTCTCTTCAAATACATTGCATGTAGACATTAAAGTGCACCTTGATTGTTGATGATGCATGCAAATGTTCTTGAATTACAATGTTTGGGATGTCAGATGTAAGAGAATAGAAGCACACTGGCAAAGAGAGAAGATGAAGAGGGACACTGGTGCACTGCACAATCATTGTCACAAACCAGGGTCACAATCCAGCAACAATTTGTCTGTTAGCTCAAGTATGTGGAATTAAATAAAATGATCAATTGATTCAGGCTGGAGTCAAGTCACTGTTAAAGCAGCTTCTCTACATTCCTTTTTGACTATTATTGGAATTGTCTCATAGATTCATAGATATGTACTAGGCTAACGATCACCAAGGCCTTTATAAGTCTAGCCATGCAACCCAATCCAATTGTGCCCCTGTGTAGGGGGTATGTTAGTTAGGGAGTTTCTAGAGGCTATGTGTGGTGGGTATGTTAGTTTGAGCATTACTATCTGCCTCTGTCTACCAGAGACAATGGCAGCCAGACCCAGGATGAATTTCCACTTTCCTATCCATTGGTCAAGATTATGCTTAAATGGAGTTACAGATGAACTGTGCTTCACGTGGCTAGGGAGCCTAGGATAGAAATCATCTGGGACCCATATATGTCTCACCGTCATGTCTTATTTATGTCACAAGCAAGACTGAAATCATTGTATCTAGTGCTTTTCATGCTGTTCATTTTGCAGATGTGCAAAAGTTCCATCAGAACTGGATCCAAAGATGTCTTGCATGCCAGGCATAAATTGCCTCTCAGTAACCTGTAGGAGACAGAGCATAGATATAGGACTTTAAGGGATTCCAGGTGTGTATTAGGCTAATGGCCCTGGAGCCTTTACAAGCCTAGCCCATAGGATTACCCTGACACCATGCCACCCAACATTAGTTCCCAGTGCCTCTGTTGAGTAGAGACACTGAAGTGATTCCTCATCCACTCATCAAGATTTCTCTTGAAGAGGGCCAGTGAGGTGTTCTGTTTGACATAGCATGGGCAGTCTCTGGGTTATGAACCTGTCCCTCCACCATGTTTTGTTGATTGTGGTAATGAGGTTGAGGTCTCTGGAGTGTGTGGTGTGGAGGGATTGGGATTTCTTTAGATGTAGCATTTATAGCAGAGTTGGGTCAGACATGGCTTTGTAAGTCAAGCAGAGAATGCCTGTAAGTAGGCGATATGAGACCGAGAATAGTTCAAATTTTTTGTGTCTGTGCATATAAGACAACTGTTTAAGGCCTAGGATCATCTTTGTGAGGTACTTTTGTGGCCTATCCAGTTGTTGCAGGTGTCTAGTGAGGTACATGCCAGATGGGGCATTGTACTCGATGATTGGCCTAATGAGGAAAGAGTAGAGGGAGACAATGACCTCTTTCTTCCTGGATGCAAAACCCATAGTAATGAGATGTGTCACATAGAAGGACTTTCTGACCACAGTAACAATGTGGTGGTCAAAAGAGAGGTTGCTGTCAGCCTGTGTTCCCAGATTTCTTATAATGCCATCTGTGTTCAGTGGACTACCATCATAATTCATGGGAACCAAGTTTTTCCCAAAGGGGATGACGACACATTTTTTTGGCATTGTGCTTAAGGCCATAGTTCTGATACCAGTCATTGGTCTCAGTGAGGCCTTTCTGCAGGATGTCAACATCACTTGGGGAGTTAATAATAGCTCCCAACATGCAATTGTCTGCGAACATTGTCAGCTAGAGTCCCTTCATGTTGGCCTGGACTTCAGAGAAGTAGATATCAAACAGGAGAGCACCCAGGACTGAACCCTGTGGGACTCCACTCATGACTGGTTGCCAGTTTGACTTGGACTCCGCTACTTTCACACTGTGGGTTGTATCTGTGAGCCAGTTTGCAACCCACCTAGTGATATAGGAGTTGATGCCTAACTTAGTGAGTTTTTCTATGATTCCTGAGTGGGGAATGGTATCAAACCCTATAGGACAAGGTATTTATACCCTGGATTCTCCTGGTAAGGAACCTTTATGGGGGCTCCAACTGTTACATAAATCTGGTTAGGTGCATGATGGGGGGCATTATACTCAATGATGGGTCCGATAAAGTGCAGAATAAAGTGACACTATGACTTCCTTAGACCTGGATGCCAAGCCCTTAGTTATATGTTGGGTGACACAGAAAGATTTTCTTACTATTTTGGACGCATGTTGGTCAAAGGCCAGCTTACTGTCTACATATGTTCCCAGGTACCTGATTACCAGGTCAACTCTTAGGGGTATCTTATCATTGGAGTAATTAGTCTTGGTTGCAGTTTCCCAAAATGCACTACAATACATTTCTTGGCATTTAGTTTTAATATGTGACTTTGGCACCAGTCATTTGTGCTGTGTTAGACCCATTTTTAAGACATTTTTGTCATTGGAGGAACATATGATAGCTCCCAATTTGTAGTCTTCTGTGTACTTTGTCAGTCAAAGGTACTTGACATTAGCATTAGCATTTAGCAATGAGAAGCAAATGCCAAATAGGAACATAGCCCTGGGGTTCTCTGCTGGTAACCAGTCTTTTTGTGGTGGTGGTATCATCAATCCTGACTTCCTAGGACCTGTCTCTGAGCAATCTGGCAATCTAGCAAGTTATGTAGAGGTTTATGCCCAGTTCTGTGAGTTTATCAACTATAACTGAGTGGGGCATTGTATCGAATACTTTAGCTAGATCTAATTAGACAGTATGCATTTTTTGCATTATCCATTGCCTTGGTGGCCTTCTCAAAGAAGTCCACCAGGTTTAGTAGGCATGACCTTCCCCTGGCAAAGCCAACTGAGTTGGATCCAGTGTCTAAAGTTTGCCTATGTCTTTGTTAATCATTTCCATGATAATTCATTCTATGCCTTTCCATATTAGACTAGTCAGACTAATAGGCCTGTAGTTTCTGAGGTCTCATTGATGGTCGACCCTTGTGAATTGGGATAAGAGCTGCAGTCCTCCATTCTCATGGTACAAAGATTGTTTTGAGGTTATAGTTGAAAAGTGACTCTAGTGGTCCTGGTAGGTCATGTTTCAAGCTATTTAGGAGACACTCTGAAAAATTGTCAAGGCCCATTAAGGCTGTTTTCTGGGACTTAGTGAGCATTGCCAGGACCCACTCTCTGTTAATAGTTGGAGGTTATGCTATTAAGTATTTTATGAGTGGAAGCATGGGAAATGGGAGGTGAAATTTGAGTTGAATTTGTCAGAGAGGAAATTTGCAATGTTGATCTGTTCACTGAAGGTGGAACCACTGACCACCAATTTGGCACACTGATTTATACTGCCTTTGAGGTTTCAGACATAGCTGTAGCAGACCTTGTGGTGGTCTTTAGCCTGTAAGGCTATCTTGATATTGCAATTAGCCCTCTTGGATTTAATTACTCCTCATAGTTTACTGTTTAGTTTAATAGCAGAGCTGCTATTGTTATGGGAGTTGATTTTCCTGATTTTAGCAATGACTTTTTCATTTTGTTGCATACCCTATTAAGATTAGGATTCCATCAGTGATGTTTATTTTTAGAGTTTGTTTTGGCTTATTTCTAGAAGGTACAACAGCCCCTATGCAGCCATTTACATGGTTTCACAGGATCTCTGTAAACAATTCTGCATAGGTTGCTGTGAACTCAGGGTTGGGATGTACACTGAATTTTGACAATTTACCACTTAACAGGATGCAGTCTGCTTTGGAATAGTTTTTAACTGTTACAGGATTTTCTGGGTTTACTGAGTTGATTTTTGTTTCCAAGGAGACAGCTTTGAATTCCAACTTCACGAGTAAGGAAGTGACACTGGGGGTGGGAGGGTAGGTGGTGCAACAGTCTTCCCTATTGGTGCATACCAGAAACAGTATGTTTGAACCTCTAATGAGTGTGTTCATTATCTGGGCAAGGATATTTGTGTTAATAAAGTCTAGGAATCATTGTGCTTGTATGCATGAGGCAGCGTATATTTCTCAGTCTGTAGAGGGGAAATTAAAATCTCCTGTGAGTAAGATATTTGGTATAATGGTGAGTGTCTCCTGCAGGTTTAGGTATGAACTATGGGATTCTAGGAACACAAAGGGTGATCTATAGGTTTCATAGGATATGGTATGGGACTTAGTTTATGGTGATTTGCATGTGGATAAATTCTAGGGCATCATCCTGTTTAACCAACCTAGAGTTGTGCTTGTTGCTAGTATAGATAAGACACTTCCACCTTTTTTTCCCTGTCTGTGAAGCTGATGATCTAAATGTGTGGTAGGCACAGAAGCCTTGCAGAAGCCTTGACTATGGTAACTGCACATATGTCTATTCTCCAGAGTGTGGAGAGTTTGCAGAGCATGGAGTTTCTGTTTTTCAGCTCCTAGCTTTAAGCAGTAACACATTTAGGTTTCTTTGTATTTTATTTGCTATGTCATTATGTTTGTCAATTTAACAGTGCCTAAAAAAGGCTCTTAGAGGGTGGAAATGTTTTTTAGCCAATATCTGGAAAGCTTGGGGTGTCAAATGCAAATCATCCTTTGCAAAGCAACATGGTTTGTTAATCATGTCTGCCCATGCTGACAAATATTGACTCCACCTGCAAAGACACCAGAAACTAAGCCAATTATTGAAGTCAATCATCATTGGTTCATACTTTGGCATCATCCTTGGTGAAGGTAGAATGCTGCTCAATGCAAAGCACATACCTGCCTGAGACACATATTTAGAGCCTATAAGCGCAACCTGGATAACTGGATGGGGAACAGAAAATGTACTCCTGGGATTCCACCTTTGTCCATGCTGGACAGTGGCATAAGCTGCTGACTTGTTGGAACATGGGCTAAATTCTTGGCTAGGCTTGTAAGTCCAAAGGGCCAATAGCCTAGTGACGTCCTATGATCCTATACTGAGATCAACAATGTCTCTCTCCATATAGTCCACAAAAGTCTGTCTCAGGTCATCAACATCCACATGGACTATGACAGAATCATACTATTACCCGTGGTGCAGTGACTTCAATGCATATCTAACTTGGCAATTTTTCTACTGTTAAAATATATCACCTCTGTAGTGCAATCCTCATGCATGGTGCACTTTATGCCTACCAACAGCTGGCACATTTTCATTAATGTCCTTAACTGTAGTCCATCTTATATTTTTGCGACAGACACTGCCCACATCTGGTGTTTACATTTGACAATTTACGTTAAATATAAATATATATATATATATATATATATATATATATATATATATATATATATATCACATTCATGTGTATTCCTCATGCTTGATGCACCATATCTCATCAGCTATTCCTCTAGGTTCACTCTCTCCTTCCTCATGGTATGATTTTCACTCTTGTAGTGTTCTGTTACCTCCTTCCTTTGTTATTTACTTTCTTGCCCCCTAATTCCTTCATTCTGATCAGTTTCTGCTATCTTCTCCCTATGTCCAGTAGCCATTTGTGTAATTTTTGCTCCCATATTGTTTTTGTCCTCTTCCAGTTTTGAGTGCTGATGGTTTTAAGTTCAGTACTGAACAATCTGTTAATGTTCATTTCTCTTTCTTTCCAGATACAGATCTGTTTCTTTAAGACGCACATAAAGAATTCCCAAGTATGCCCTGCTTCTTTTTAAATATGTCTCCTCAAATCATCTGTGTCTGCTTTCAGATGTCTTGTGTCCAAAACAGTCCAGAACATGAGCCTCATTTCTGCCTCTTCCACCTGACATCCTCTTTTCTGACTTCCTTTTCCCAACTTCATATGGGTTAGAAACCATCTATGCAGTACTTCTATTTTATTTTATTTTAATTTATTTATTTAACATTTGTTTACCAAGCTGGTCAGACCGGACAACAGTGTTCATTTTCAGTGAAGGTCCAAGGAGAAAAGCTCCAGCAAAGTACATTTTTACTAGTACATGTTTAGTGCAACAAAGAAAAAGTTTACTATACAGCTTATACGTATCTATTTACAATCTAGCAGAGATCAGTAAAACAGTTTATATACAGAGGAGATAATTCAGCAGAAATATATACATGGGAGATTAGATTAACACATAACTAAAGTACAAATACAGTACAGCATGTCTTAGATTTTCTAAGCCTGTGCAGTACATTTAGTATGTCATCTGACGTAATGCAGGTTCTAGCTTTTTGAACTCTGACTTTGTGAACTTTCTGCATGTGACTCACTGCCTGAATTGTCTTCTATCAGTATTCTGCAACTCTTTCATCCCTCTTTCCTTCCTTTCCAAATTCTTTCTCATTCACACCTCTCTGACTTTGTTACTTCTTTCTTTTAATGTTACACAGATCTCATTGGTCCTTAAGTTACCTAGCATCTTCCAGTTCCTCCAATTCCTCCAGGGTACCATCTTCTCTGCCATTGCCTTCCTTTCCTATCTGTTCCTTTCTGCTGTTTCACTATCTGTATTATTTTCCAAGGTTTCCTGATATGAAGTACATCTCCATTGGGTATTTGTTATCCTGTATTTCTGTATTAACTCCTCCACTATTTGAAATCTTTCCACACCGTCCTTTTCTCTTCATAACAAATCATCTTGAGCTTTTCCACTTCTACACATTTCTTCACTTTTCTTTCTATCTTTGTCCCCATCCTTCTGTTCCCCATACATTTTGTCACTCATTTCACCCCATTTCACGCACCTCACTTCTTTCAGTGCTGCTTAATTCAAATGCTTTAGTGGGCTTTTCCACGTCTCCCTCTCCCACATTATATTTTGCTTAACATCCTTCTCATCTGTTTCTCTCTTTTTGCAGTGGGTTTCTCTCCAGTGAATGATGTTGCATGCCAATGCTTATGCTGCGATATGTAAGGTTCCCTAACCCCACTTGTTCTATTGATTCATTCTCCTTTATACCCTACTCTTTTCCCCTTATCTTTATTGACTTAGTCCCCTTTTTATTTTTGCATTTACTATAGCTTTTTGAATGTGGGGGGGGGTCTATTTTTATGTTACAGTGGGAATATTAGTAGCATCATCATCCTTGTTACATTGCTTCTCTCAAGCAGTGTATAAATATTCTCTTTCTTTCTGAAGAATATCCTTTATCTATTTTCTAACTTCCTCTAGATTTTTTTGATAGTCTCTCTCAGTGGGTTTCCCACGATAGAGCCCTAGGTAAATCCAACTCTTTTTTATCTTACCTATTCACCCTTTCCCCCTTCCATTTTCAGAATGTAACTACCACTGTATTTTTGTTGTTGCACCTGAGTTCCACCAGTTCCTTAAACTTTTTTAATGTGTCGTTTATATTTCCCATTGTTACTGCCACATCATTTTACATTAATATACAGCTATCAGCAAATAAAACAAGCTGAAATTTTATTCCCCTCCTTGTCTTTCAGAATTGCTAAATTGAGTCTGACTTCCACTGCCTGCCCCTCAATCACAAGTATGAACAGGCCTGGGGATAGTGAGCATCCCTGTTTGGTACCCCTCTCTATCCTTGTCTTCTCAGCTGCTCTTTCATTTATAATATTTCAATTTCTGAGTCTTGGTGCATGGCCTGTATCCACTATATCAGCTTTTGCCTTTCCTGCATTTTGCTGCAGTGACTTCTATTGAGATTTCCACCTCATTCTATCAAAGGCCATCTACAGGTCAAACAGTGCCATCTCATATTTGGTTTCCTGTTTCTTTTCCCCTCTGTGCATAAATTCGAGCACATCCTACCAGTTTTTTTTTTTTTTTTTTTTGCCTTCCTTCACAGACGCATTTTGCTCTGCTTATATTATTTTGGCAACACTTCATCCAGTCTTCCTGTCAATACCTTTGACAAAGTCTTGATATCTACATTAATAAAAGAGAAAGCTATATAATTTCCTACCACATCCCTTTCTACTCCCACTTTAGGTATCATAGTTAACCTGGCTCTCTGCATAATTTTACATATTTTGACAGATCCCCGTAGTCTCTTCTATTCCTCCTCTAGGACCTTCCACATTTTCTCCCTTCCCCATTCCCAGAACTCTAAAGGACATCCATCTGGCCCTGCAGCTTTCTTCTACTTCACCATGTGTATGGCTTTTCTTATGTCATCCCTTTTCATCTCTGCATTCAGCATATCTCTTTGTATGCCCTCCAATATACATTCATTTACTTCTTTCTTCAGTTCCATTACAAGACAACAGTCCCTACATGTTGTATTCAAATCTTCCTGCAGTTTCCTTGAATCTTTCCTTGATTAGCCTGTCCTCTTCTAAATGTTTTCAAGCTCCTTCTCTTATCCCCTGTACCGCTCTCTCAGTCTGCTACTTCTTGTATTTCTTGGATAGCTGTTTCCCTTGTGCCTCCCTTACACAAGCACTTCGGTAGTAACTCCTCTTCTTCAATCACCTTCTTCCTTTCTTTCCTTCTCTTCTGTCCTTCTGTACTCATCAGTATTCCTGTGACAGTGGCCTTGATCCCATCCCACATGTGTTCTTCTAGTTTTCCCTGGTCTTTCATATTGCTCTGTACTGATGCCATTATCAGTCCTTACAGTGTTGCTTGTCCCCCGTCTCCTTCCATTTATGGCTAGCCCACTTCCATCCCTTCTTATTGTTTTCTGTTCCTGCACACCTTAATTCTCACAGCTAAGTGATTGGATATGTATCTCTCCTGTATGTAGATCTCTTCCATTACTTCTATTAGGATGTTAGATGGTGCAGTGGTTGTGCTGTCACTTCACAGCAAGAGGTTCTCTGGTTCAATTCTTAGCTGGGGTGCCTTCTGTGTGGAGACTGCATGTTCTCCATATGTTTGTGTGGGTTTTCTCTGAGTGCTCTGGTTTCCTTCCATGTTGCAAAGACATGCATCTGGAGTGTTTATCCCTAGGCCTCTGCTGAAAACTGGGTTTGTTCCAAGTTGGACTTTCCTGGTAAACAAATGTTAAATATAAATAAATAGCCTTTCCTAAAAAAAAAGTCTAGCCTACTTGCCTGTACCAAAATATTTAGTTTGAATGTGTATTGCCTCTCATTTGGATACCTTTCCTCTATATTTCCAGCCAGCCACCCTCTTTTATTCCTTGGGCTAGTTCTTGTTTCACCTTTTTGTTATATTCCTTCCTTCCATACAGTCTGCATTTTTTTCTGGTTCCATAATGACAGTATTGCTGCATCTTCTGGTCTGCTCCCTATTTTTGTAGAATCCTTTTTCATCCCTGTTTAGAAAATATGTTTCCTATTGTCCAACTTGCACCTTCAGCTCCTCCCTGCCAGATGATCTGTGTAACTATCCCATTTTGTATCACTTTCTCTATGGTTGTCTGAAAACCTCTATGAAATGTAGTTGCTACTCCACTCATTCCTCTGCCTGCCTCACTGTACATTTCTCCCCTTTGGGTAATCATAAAAGAGTATATTTTCCCCATCTCTGACTTTCAATCTTTTTTTCTTGAAATCAAACAACATCTCCCCCATCCTCTTTAACTTTTCTTGTATTCTCCTATGTTTCACATAATTAACTATATTTTCTTTGTTGCTTTTGCCAACCCTTCCTGCCTTCCCAGTTGCTGCCATCCAGCATAATAATTTCTTTGGGCCTGCCCTGTGAACTGTCCATTATGGTTGTTGGCATCTGCCTATGCCTGTACCCCTCCTCCCTATCTTTGGCCTCTGGATCCCAGCCATCTTGGCTCTTGAATGTGCATGGACATGCCTGGACATGGACCTCTTTAAGACTTTCTTTTGTTTCTTCCCAGTGTCCTTCACACATGTATATTGCATGTCAAAGCAGTACTGATATCACAGTCTTTTTTTATTACAGCATTCATTTTCATTGGCCTCCCCTTCCCACAGGATTCCTTTTCATACATTTCTTTTCATTGCCCCCCCTTCCCACAGCATTTCTTTTCATTGGCCACCCCTTCCCACAGCATTCATTTTATCTGGCCTCCCCTTCCCACTATCGATGGTGCTTCAGCTTCATTTGTACGATAATTGGTAGTGCATCAGTTTCATTTGTGTGATAACCTAACTTTTTTTTTTAGTTTTGAAGTTTTACATCTGTTTACTATGCTGCTTATACACCATGGTTCTTATTTCACATTTGCCTCTGGGTTGTTATTTACTTTTCTTTTTTTCCCCAATGTATTTCTGTTTCATTCTCCAAGTTAGTATATTTGCAATTATTAATTATTCTTTCTAAGACATAATCAATAAACTTATGTTTACTGCAGTTTATTGTGTAACAATACATAGTTATGGAAAATATATCACTTATCTTTGAGGTTTGCTCATTTCTCATCCTTGATCATATTACCCATCATTGCCCTGGGAGTCAATTCAGTTCATCCCATTGTTTGTAATCTACTGATGCTATAGTCATGCAATATGTTTCACAAGATAAGGATCCATTTCATTTAATACATCCTTCCTGTACTGTACACGTTTACCTATATTTCATTGTAGATTCCTTCTTCATATCTGTTGCCTCTTTCCCTTTGTAGTAACGTTTGGTCCTTCTGTAGTCCTGCAGTCTTACTCTTTGACTCTGCCATCCATCACAAATGCTTCTTCCCCACTTATACCAGTTATATAGTCCCTCAGTTGCCTAGCAGTCCAACTGTTTGACATGTCTCCTTTACTTGTTTCCTTTCCTCCTTATTGGCTCTTGCCTCACCTCCTTGTCATTGTCTATGTAATTTGTTTATTTCCCCCTAATCTTTTGTACTGTAATGTGACTCTTCTCTACTTCCTAGTCTTCTCTTCCATTCAGAGGTTTCAGCATCTGACATTACTTGTCCTCCCAATTTCTCTGTGTCACCTCTCCTGCGTCTAAGGTTCCTCTTCCAGTCAATGTCTGGAAGCCAATTAAGATTTTTCTACCTAGGTTGTTTAGCTGTCTGTGATACCTCTCTTTTAACATTTGAAGGTATTGTGTAGCCTGAACTATTCCCATATTTGCTGTACTTCCAGAATTGTACAATATTTTAACCATGTAGCAGTTCCATTCATTCTTATTTAAAAACTCTACCATATTTTTCTGTATCTTGTAGAAAGTTTTCAAGTAATCCTCAATCACCTTTCTAAACATCCCTGCGAATGCAATAACTCTAAGTCTTTTTTTCTTGCCTTATTATTTTATTTTTTTACAGCAATGGAAGGAGAATATGCCATAGCATGTCTCGGTCTGCTTTCTGCTGTTGATCACAGCCATCCATGTATGCTCTCTGTTAGTGTTTCTTGATTTCCTGGTAACAAAATGTCTCCTGTTTCAGTTCACTGTTGCTCACTCTCTTGTATTTCAATTATACTGATGCTATTTCCTGTAGAGCAATTTTCGAAATAATTCCTATTTTCAGCCTGTCATTTTATTATGTCCTATAGTTCCTGCATTCTGTGAATCTGCTCCTGCAGCTCAGCTTTAATTGCTGCTTCACATTCCTCCAGATCTTGCAACTTCCCTTGTAGCCACTTCTGTTTGTTTATTTTCTATTATTTGTTTCAAGGAACTCATATATTGGCCTACTGTGATTGTCTTTTCAAACAAAGTGAAATTGCTCCTCCTTATTTCTAGCTTTAATGGTAACCAACAGCACATCCTTCAGTTCCTGTTTACTCATCTTTCTTTCTGGGTTGCTTTTTCTCCCCAGAAATACAATTTTATCCAAATTTATGCAAGCCCTGACCAGAGCTCAGGATTTAGGCAACCATCGTGACTGGGCTCTCTAATCTAATCGCCTCTGTTTGAAATTAGCATTTTTTAACACACAAATAAGCACTGTAAACAGAGGGGGAAAGGTAGCACTGACAATATCATAACAGACAGAAACTGATTTGAGATCTGTCACTGCAACTGAGTAAATATTCCTGCCACCCTGATGGTGTGAATTCTGACTGGATGTGGATCTGTGATGTTGCTTGTCTTTATTTCTATTTAATAATGGTGCTTGCTGCTGACACTGGTGATGATTGAGAGCCTCCTTGCCTCTCAATCTCACCCCTACTGTCACATAATTCTGAGTGTCTAGCTGATAGATTTGTGCCTGTGATTCTGTCTGCTTGTGTCTGTGTTGCTATTTGCTGGCAGAGCAGCTGGACTGCACTTGCAACTTGGTGTTGCTGGCCTGTTTTACTGATACTGCCTCCCCATCTACTTTTTGTTGCTAACTGTGTGCCTCCTCCCATCATCTTCAATGACCTGGTGATCTAAGGTTTGACTGTCTGAGAGAACTTGTGCCAGTCATGATGCCTTCCTGATTCTGCACTGCTGTCTGTTGGATGGAACATTATGCCACTGGCCTCTTCTGCTTTTGTTACTTGCCTGCCTGCTGTTTGTTGCTTTTGTTGATGCCTGCTCATGTTGCCTGCATTTAGCTTGCATTTTGAACCAGTGTCTGCTGTTGATGCTAATGACTGTGGTCCTTCTTGACACTCACCAGCAAGGTGTGCTGCTATTGGAATGGTGCTGCAAGAGATAAGTAGGTAAGGAAAAAGAACAAAGGTGTTGCTCTCTGCTCATATTCCTTTCATATTCTGATCTCGTCAATAGTTCACTGATGATAAAATCTGGCTAGTGTGTCACACTGTGATAAGTTAACTATTAACATTTTATTTAACAATTTTCGCTAAACCACTGTGGCATATACTAGTGAGTGATGGGGTGAGGGGGATTGCTAAGTCATCCTTTTTTATCTACCAGGGTATTATATTAGTTACTTAAACTTTTTTTTTAGGGTCTATGTTAAATGTTCGAATATCCAAAATGTTGAGCATTACATGGTCAAGACCAAATGTTCAACATTTGGATGTTTGAACATGAAAAAAAAAAAAAAAAGAAAACACATAAAAAAAATACTTTAACAGTGTAGGAAGGGAGACAAGCCCCCCTGCACCCCCCCTATTTAAATATACCAACTCCAAAACTGCACTTCAGTGCAGAAAAGGGCAATTCTCCCTATCTGCACCATACTGGAATCATAGATAAACTTACTAAGCTCTGCATAAATCCCTACGTCACTAGATGGGTTGCCAACTGGCTTACTGACAGAACCCAGACTGTAAAAGTAGCAGACTCGGAATCCAGCTCCAGACAAGTGACAACTGGAGTACCTCAGGGTTCAGTCCTGGGACCATTCTTGTTTGGCATCTGCTTCTACAAGCCAACACTAAGGGACTCTGGCTAACAAAGTTTGCAGATGACTGCAAACTGGGAGCCATTATAGAATCCCCAGATGATGTCGATATTCTACAAAAGGGCCTTACAGAAACAGATGCCTGGTGCCAGAGCCATGGGCTCAAGCTTAATGCCAAGAAATGTATAGTTATCCCCTTCAGAAAAAAACATGTACCCATGAACTACCACATAGGTGGCAGGACACTAAACATCGGAAGTGTGATGAGAGACTTAGGGACACAAGTGGAGAGTGGTCTCACTTTCGATAACCACATCACCACAACAGTCAGGAAATCCTTGTATGTGGCACACCTCATCACTAAGGGCTTTTCATCCAGAAAAAAAGAGGTCATTGTCCCACTGTACTCATCCCTCATTAGACCCTTTATAGAGTATAATGCCCCGTTTGGTATGTACCTCACAAGACATCTGCAACAGCTGGAAAGGCCATAGAAATACCTCACTAAAAGAATCACAGGCCTAAAGCAGATGCCATATGCTGACCATCTAAAAAAACTCCAGCTATACTCTGGGGCATGTCATCTACTCAGAGGTGATCTCTGCTTAACATACAAGGCCATGTCAAACCCTGAGCTGTTGGACATGCTCCACTTAAAGAAATCCTAATCCCTCAGAGCCACACACTCCAGGGATCTAAACCATATCATCACAATGAACAAAACATGCTGGAGGGATAGGTTCCTGACCCAGAGACTCTCCATACTCTGGAATAGACTGCCCATATATATCAAGCAGAGCGCCTCATTGGCCCTCTTCAAAAGGAACCTTGATGATTGGATGGGAGATAGGAAATTCACCCCGGGGATCATGTCAGTCACCCTGCTAGACAGGGGCCCAGAGAAGTAAATATTGTGGGAAGAAATTTCCAGGGAATTGTTATGGCTAGGCTTGCATAGGCCTTAGGGCCAATAGCCTAGTACCAACCTATGAACCTATGAACCATACGGTGCCATTGAAAGTCTATCTTCCAGCACTCAAAATTTCGAATGTTTGGTCTCGACCACGTAACGTTCGAAATTTTGAGTGTTTGAAGATTTGACAGGTACCCTTTTTTAATATTTAATAATATGCCATAAATAAAAAATATAAAAAACACTGTATAGCACTGTAGAAATTAGGCCGGGCAAGGTTATATAAAGTTTTTTTTATCTTATTAGTTATTTTTTACTACTATCAGTTTGGGCTGCTTGTTGCTTCATAAATAAAGAAGAAAAGAAAATGTATTATGTATAACACAATAAAGTTTATGTGTCATACATGCAGTACGTTTCTTAGTTCTTGAAGGCTTAGCTTTGCTTAAGTGCTGGATAATGTTAGCACCATTGTGTAATTAAAATCATCATGATTTTAGCCAGTGTACTTGGATATTCTAGTTTTAGATGATTCACCAGGTAGAATTGCCATTTCATCTCTAGCTAGTTTAAACAGGGGCAAAATTGTTGTGTCACGTGAAGGTAAATTATGTATTGTATTATTGTAAATTGACATTCCCTGTCTATTAGTCAGGTTACTGACAGACAAATAGCCATATGATCACTTTATAATAAATGCATGAGTGATTTCAGACATGCTGTTTTGTTTCACATATGTAAATCATTGAAAGGCATTGTTCCAAAGTGTTCAGATGCCAATACATTTCACTAGAGCATGTTTTTCAATGCCTAGTTATCAGAGCGCTGTAAAGATCAAAAACTTGATGTCATTAAGGATTGAGAGTGTATGTTCAGGGATTCCAATAACTTTGGATCAGATAAATTCTATCTTGGGTGTGCATAATTATTTCCATAGACTTGTATGGCAAGATCAGAACAAAATGTCATTACACCAATGCACAGAGAGTCTTACAAAAATCGTTTAATGAATTCCAACTCTTTAATAGCCTTTTGTTCCTCCAGAATTGTTATAATTAGTGAAGCTCTGCAAAGTAAGAACTTAATTGTTTCTGGATTTCAAAAACATGCTTATTTATGCACAGACTGTGCTGGTGTAGGGCGTTATTTCCATTAATGATTTGTCAGCTAGATAAATTTTCCTACATATTAGTTCATATTTCTTGGTTGCTAATGCAGACAGCATAGTAATGGGAAGTACTCTTGGAAACATTTCTTGCTGCCAAAATCTAGTACAAAAGTTTGATCAATAAGCTAGTTTCATCAATATTCTTACTTAGCAACTATCAAGTGAACATTCTATAGTTATAGTTATGTATGTATCTATTTCTTTATTTTTTTGTATTTATTGATATTTGATTACTGGGAAAGTCCGACTGGGAAGAAGCACATTTTGAGCAAAAGCACAGGGAGAAAAGCTCCAAATTATTATAAAACATTTTAAGAACAATAATTTTGCAGTCTTCAAAAATAAAACAAAAACATATGTAGTTTAAATAGTTATAGCAAATTGATGGTAATATAAAAACATTGGCTAAGAATTGTTATATGACAATCATTTAACTTTTATAGAAATTTTAGACAGATTGTAGAGCAATTAAACGTAAATTAGTCTAATACTAACAGGAACTAAAATATAAAGTGAGGGAAAAACAGGCTTATGCTATATTTAGAGAGAAAGTCAGGAAAGGGAATTTGGTAGAAGTAAGGAAGTAAATGAAAAAGGGATATTTATGAGGTATAAGGAATGAAAAAGAACCTGTCCACATGTAAGGATATAGTTTATTAGAGACAGATTTTAGCTAAGAAGTCTTTCATAGTGGTTTTGAAAGATTGGAGGGAGGGTATTGACCTGATGGATGGATAAGGTAAAGATTTCCAGGCTTTAACAATCTTGTATGTGTACAGACAATGCCGATCAGACTTCATAGGTTTGTAAACAGACAGTTGTATTTAGTCACCAGATCACAATGACCAATTGGGAACATAGCTATGTACAATGGTTTTTAGTGCTGGACAAGAAGATGGATGCTGGATAATTTTTTAGGTGGTAAGAAACTGTGTATATGTTAGTTGATGAGGCAGTTCTAATCAATTTAGGCTTTTTAGTGATATATAGTGGTGGGTTCTGAATGGGGTATTTGCTGCAAATTTGACAACTTTGTTATAACATTAAGTTTTAATTTTTGTGAAGGCTAAAAGTTAGTAAGGACGGAAGCACCATAAAGAAGCGTGAGGATGAGATAATTAGTGGCAAGTGTAGTTTTAGTTGTGTTCTGAAAGGAATATTTGCTGCAAATTTCACAACTTTGTTATAACATTGTTTAAGTTTTAATTTTTGTGAAGCCTGGAAGTTAGTAAGGATGGAAGCACCATAAAGAAGTGTGAGGAGGAGATAAGTTGTGGCAAGTGTAGTTTTAGCTCTGTCGATAAGAACGTTTTTGGCTCTGTAAAGCATCCCTAGTTTTTGATGAGTTTTTCTTATGCAGTTTTGTATATGCAAGTCAAATATAAGCTTATCCACTATCAGCCCTAGTAATTTGTTATGAGAAGACAGAGGACTTGTTTTTTTTTTCCATTGGAGATGGATTTGGTGAAAAAAAAATATATTAGTCTGGTCTTTTTTGGGTTCAGCATGAGTTGTTAGTCACAAAGCCATGTTTCAGTGGCTGTTAAAGCTTCCTCAGTTATTTTTTGGAGGTGGTTCATGTTGTTAGATGTGCAAATGAGAGTAGAATCATCTGTGTATTGTATTAGGGTGACCTGTTATGTGGATGTGTACAAAGTGTTGGTAAAAATGTTAAAGAGGAGGGGACCAAAGATAGCTTGGTAGTACACTGATAGTGACTGGGAGGTAAGAAGAAAGGGTGGAGTGGCATTTTACTGACTGATAGATATTGGAAAGGTAGCATTTGAACCACAGAAGGGTAGGCTGAGAGAGACCTAGTGATGACATTTGAAGTAGTAGTTTGATGTGATACACTGTATTGAAGGCTTTAGACAAGTATAGATCTTAGGAAGAAACTAGTTTGCCATTATATCTAGCTTTATTGACAGTATCTATACAAGTTAGAAAGGTAGTACTACTACTATGGGAAGGATGTTGTGTAGGGGACAGGAGTTCTTGCAGGAGATAGTCTAACAATTGTTTTTGAATACATTTTTCAAGTATTGTGGTGAGGGGAGATAAAATTGCTAAGAGTACGGTGATGGTAAGAAAGTTTAAGAATGAAAGCTCAAAGTAGTTTTGAAAGGAGCTATATTGATAGAGAACCATAGTAATACAATGTATATATACAGCTGTTTCAATCAAATTATCAGAACATGGCACTACACTAATAAGCTCAATATATAATCTTCACTTACTAACCATTCATGGGATTAGCCAGTACAGTAAAACAGTGTTTTATATGTGCTTGTGTGTGTGTGTGTGTGTGTGTGTGTGTGTGTGTGTGTGTGTGTGTGTGTGTGTGTGTGTGTGTGTTTGTGTGTGTGTGTGTGTTTGTGTGTGTGTATAGGTCTACTTCTAAATTTTAAAGTTTCAGAACTTCAAATTTCTTATGGTCGAGACCATAAGATTGAAGTTTTGAAACTTCAAACCATTTAAAAAGAGATTGCCATATAATCCAGGAACGATATATTCACTGTTTTCTTTACTGTAGTGCGATCTCAAAGTTAGTAGATTTAATTAGTGAGGGGGGGTTACAGGAGGCTTGCCTCCCTGCAAAAACATTAAAACAAAAAAAAAACATGTTTTGATTTTAAAATTGTTTTATTTACATTCTGAAGTTTCAAAACTTTGATCTTATGATCTCAACCATAACAAATTCAAAGTTTTGAAATTTCAAAATTTAAAAGTAGATCTACACATACACACACACACACACACACACACACACACACACACACACACACACACACACACACACACACACACAGACACACATGCACTAGAACATCAGCAACACATGTTACACGTATGTGTTAAGGGGAAACACACTCAGCATACATAAAGCGTAATCGATCTTAATAAAATTGTTACAAAGATAACAGACTACCAAAGTCTTTTCACTGTTTTACATAGTCTTAGAACAAATAGAAATGTAATAACATATGACACATACCTGCTCTATGACAGAAGATAATGACTAAGAGTAAGAGGAGACACCACTGATGGGATATTTAGTGATATATTATGCTACAGTGATGTAATATGTAATATGCAATGTTAACTACCCTCGCACTAACTGGACTCATGCTAAAAATAAATTGTTTATGGAAGCAAAGATCCTTGACAAATGTTACTGCAAAATTATTTACAGCCTATGTTGCTTCTCATATGAAATAACAATAACTTGGAATTTGTTTTAAACCTTAAACTATTATCGTCCTTACTTATTTCTGACCATATGGCTTTTGGCTACTCTACATCACTCTATCTCTCTAGATGGACAGTTAAAATTTATGTGGTCTAAAATCTAAATAAATAGGATTTGTAAAGGGCTATAGCACATGTTATGGATAAAAAATAGGTATAGAGAAGCTTTTATTAGAAGGAGCACAATTTGGTCCAATGTGAAACAACAAAGTGTAACATAACTTATATAAAAGTATTTAGAAAAGGTTAACAGAATTATCTTTCTACTCCATAGTGGAATATTAAACTTACTAAGTTGGTTAAAGAGAAGAATAAATTAGAAACATATAATAGTTACAAAACCAGGGCATGTAATTTACTTGGACAATTTATTCATATGTTGCATTGTTAACTTGTAATGTTATTTCATATTTTATTACATAGTTTTTTCTCTCTTCATTGTACAAGTTAGCTAATGTTGTCCCAGTACATAACTGGGGTCTCATAATAAGACAGAGAACTATAGCCCAATTATTCTCACATCAGTCTTTTACAAATAACTCAAAAGTTGTTCATTATATCTTCTTGATATTGACAACCAGTATGGATATTCTAATGATCTTAAACAAAATAGATTGTGTCTCCCATAATTTCTTTCTCCTGTAAGTTTAGCTTTGTGCAGGGGGCTTTGTCTTCCACTCAAATACTGAGATCTGCATAAAGATTTCTGTAGTTTGCCACATGTCATTATTAATATTACCAATGGTCAAGGTCTTAATCATAATTTGGTTAACAGGCAAAAAGCAATGAGTAGTTCATTATGGTCACACTCCAGAGTGGAGCTTTTTTCCTCTGCTGCACAACAAAGATCTATCTTTAGATTTATATTATTTCTTTACCATAGTACTAGATTGTTAAATATGTACATAGGTTTATAAGTAGGTACTAGGCTATTGGCCCTAAGGCCTATATAAGCCTAGCCAAAAAGGTACCCTGGCTTTCGCCACCCAAGAAAATTATTTTCTTGTGCCCCTATCAAGCAGAGCCACAGAAGTGATCCCTGGGGTGAATATCCTATTTCCCATCCAATCATCAAGATTTTTCTTGAAGAGTGCTAATGAGCTTTGTTTGATATAGATAGGTAGTACATTATATAGATATCAGTGCTGTAATAAATTGTGAGGAGGATATATTTTCATTAGATAACTACTTAGTTTCTATTTCATAATGGCTAAAAGGTGATATAGTTTGGCCCTGTTAAAACTACTTATCTTATTGTATTGGGTATTAGTTGGTGATCTGTCATTGACCAAAATGAATTTCAATAGTAATATTGATTTAGTTTGCAATGAAGCAACAAAGATGGTGGGTCTTTTATAAAAATGTATGAGTACTGTATCACCTTGTTCTGTTCTTACTTCAAAGAAAATTCTTGCCCTTAGAGAACATTCAAAGACAAGTTGCAAAATGAATTCTAGCATGTAAAGGAACATGTTCTGTGAAAGATGAAATCATCTTGGCAGATTTTTCTATTCTGTATATTTACAGAAGGAGTAGTCTGTACTTAGCGTATCAGATGCTAGGCAATGATCAGTTGAGGCTGTTACTGGGTCTCAGACTTGCAGACATTACTAGATATTTGAGTACCAGTAATTTTTTATTTTATTTATTTATTTAACATTTGTTAACCGGGAAAGTCTGACTTGGAATGAAGCCAGTTTTCAGCAGAGGCCCAGGGAGAAATGCTCCAGACGCATGTTTTTATAATGTGGGAAGAAACCGGAGCACCCTGAGAAAACCCACACGAATGCAGGGAGGACATGCAGACTCTGCACAGAAGGCACCCCAGCCGAGAATTGAACCGGAGAACCTCTCGCTGTGAGGTGACAATGCTACCGCTGCACCATTGTGCCGTCCACCAATGTCACATGTAAAAGTCAAAGATTAAATACTGCTAAGGAATAGAATTCCATATCCATATAAATGGCTAAATATTGGAACAAGTTATCTATCTCCAGTGGAAGTCCAGCATGCATGTCCTTATTTTAGAAATCCTTTGGTTTATGAAAAGGTCCTTATCCTTATATTTTACAGTATCTCATTTGTAGTCAGTGTTGAAGCTTGATCATTTTTACCCAAACACAGGTGATCAGCAGACTGTGAAACTACGAAACATGCAATGTTATTCAAATGCTTACAGCAGGATTCATTTACTTCAAGGATTTTAGAGATGCATGATAGCATTTGTACAGGTTTATGAGCATTTCAGGTCGTATTCATAGTCCCAGACTTATCTACTAAGAGCTGCACTTTGTCTATATTAAAACACAGTCCTTTCCATCATTCTAAGTTACCTTTTTGAAATTCACTTTAAAGGTTTAGTTAAACCACTCCACCAAGCCATGCATTTGGGAAAGATAACACTAATATCCTTAGTTGTATAACCCTTACACTCTAACATAGGTGTTTCATAACGTTTGACATAAAGGGAGTCTCCTTACTTCTCAGCATTTCCACAGGCATCCCTACCTGGAATAACTTCAGCTAACTAAATAGCATAGATCAGCACCATGCACTGTCTGCTGCTGAATCTGAACAATGGTGCCATGAAATATGCTCTGCAATTGTCTCAAAGTGAACTTTGATTTGGGGCCTAGAAAACACAGGAGTCCAAACATCCAGGTTAAAGGCAGTCAATTAATACTCCAGGCACTAAGCTTAGACGTTTTCAACTTCTTTTAGACCACATGGCTAATCTAATTTATCCAGGATTTTTATCTTAGCTTTTTTCATTCCTAAGTTGCACATAACACACAATCCATTTTCACTGGTTATTTAAGCAGCATGGATACTAGCAGTTCATGAATGGTCTCCCCTCTCTCATTTTTTTGTTGTTGTTGTTGTGTCTTTCGGCTTTTCCCAGTTAGGGGTCGCCACAGCGGAACTCCGGTCTGCTAATGATTGGTAGTTGATTTTTATGTGCCGATTTACCTGCCCTGATGCACAACCTTCAACGAA
The DNA here is from genome assembly GCF_019279795.1 of Protopterus annectens. Classification (NCBI taxonomy): domain Eukaryota; kingdom Metazoa; phylum Chordata; order Ceratodontiformes; family Protopteridae; genus Protopterus; species Protopterus annectens. The sequence continues at coordinate 1,653,180,931 of NC_056726.1, forward strand.
GGTACGCCCATTCATGCATGTCTTCACGCAGAAGACGCTCTAGCTGAGAATTGAACCGGACAGCGTCTTATTGTGAGGCGACAACGCTACCACAGCACCACCACCACGGGTCTCCCCTTTCTCATTAGCTACCCCATATAAAAAATCATTGTCTAACTCAAAATAATGGTTAGCTGGTAAGAGTTGTTTCAAAGCATGACCTCCCACTAACCGGGGAATGCTACCCTCACAAGGCTCAATATCTCATCTTTGCTTTGTGTCCATTTAAAACTCATTTGGCCGAGTTGAAGGTCAGACAGACCAGGATCACGATCTTCCTCCTGGGCCGCAATCTTTGCATCACACTCTTCACAGAAAAAAAGAAAATTTATTCCAATATCTTGAGGAATTTACCTTAGCTTCAATTTCCCTTTAATCTCCTTGCCCCATGTGTGGCTCCTTTCCATTCTATACCATCTTTTCAAATTGCTCAAGTAGTCTTCATTTACTAATCTCATTTTGAAGCCCCAAACCCCCTCTGTGGTTCTCACTTACTCTCCACCTTTACATCATTTTGTCAATGTGAACCTCCATTAGATTCTTATGACCTAGTCTCCTCTCTGGATGGTCTGCATCCCCCCTATACTTCCTGGGCACCCAATTAATACACAGATTCAGATTCTAGGTGACAGTTACAGCCACATTTTTCTCCAAACTATGCAACAGTACCTGTGTACTCTGTGTCCAAAAAGTTTGTTTTTTTCTACTGGGCAGTTACCTAGTACAGGGGTATGATATGTTACAGTATGAATAATAAAACATTATGGAAAACCCTTTTTACAAAAATCAGTGTATTGGGAAGTATGTGTCTTTAAAGTGGTATGGTTTCTTCAATTTACTTATAAAGAAGAACACAGCAGGATTAGATTGTCTGTTTTGTTCTGTTCCTGTTCTCTTGCTTTTATATTTTTGTTGGCATTCATGGGTGGGCTCTGAAAAAAATAAAACTTAATACAGCTCTAAGTGATGAACTGACTAAAAATGATAGCAGATCAAAATGAGGTAATATATATGTTGCATGCACAGAAATCTAGAAATTTCTCAAATATTGCATTTAAGGCTAATGAAAAAAAAATGGAAGGGATAGAAATAGCATGGGAGGATGGCATAATAGTTAAGGTGTTTACCTTACAAACAAAACATGTAGGGTTTGATTCTCACATGGGTTAAATGGCTAGGCTTGATGTAGTCCACAAGGACAGTTAGCCTAGTATGAACCTATATATCCTTTGGCTGACTAATGAGTAAAACATTAGCTCAACAGTCAGGCATAAATGGCCTTAGCAATTCTGCTAAGCTGAAGTGGTTATGAAAACTGGAGTCCCACAACAGACAGCACTGTGGCTGCTAGATTAAAATGTATTTATAAATAATATTGCAGAGGTACAAGAACTGACAGCTTATCAGTTTGATGAACTTGCTGATAATAAGGACATATACTCCAGACATTTTTCATGGACTGACCAGAAGGGAGGGGCACAGAATTATCAAGACAGGAGAAATGACTGTGAAAACACTGTTTAAATCTCAAACATCTGGGAATAAATTATTACAAGAGAAGTATATAAAATGGGAAACCAAAAGGAACCAGAACTAAAGGGGAAGTGAAGTAAGGGACAATTATCCCCACTTAGTCAAAGTTAATCGAGCAACATGAAAAAACTGCAGAGAAGCTTAGCGGAATACTGAGAATGAAAAAGTCTGCTTCATTTCCATCAGAAGAGAAGCCCTCCTTTACCTTAACAAACACAATTGTTTAGACAACACCAGAACTAGAGACCACAGCCTTCACCAAGGAATAAGTAAAACTAGGTAGAGAGATAGGCTCATCACTAAGTTTCCTTCTCAGTCTGGCACAGACTCCATCTGCATGTCAGGTAATATGATCTCTTGCATAGACGACTGGATAAGTTACAGGCCATACCCTCCTTGCAAAGCGTGGTCATGTTTGAAGATTGGGTTGGCAAGGTGCTCATTGCCTCTGGTTAAACTTACCTTCTATATCATTCGATACAGAAGAGCAGACAGTCACCCCTCTGGAAAAGTATGTACAGATCTGTAGACTTTACCTTTTTAAGGATATAAACAGGATACAAAAATATTGAAACAATATGCATTTTCCAGTAAAAATTGATGCAAAATATTAGGTGTGCTTAGTTTTAGACAACAGGCTATATGGACTTCCTATTATAATTCCAAAGTCCATAATTACAAGCTGGGACATTAAAAAACAATGAAACTGGAGGATAATAGTGATTGTCAAGAATCACTGTTTTCCATTAAAGTTACTGTTTGCCGGACTGCAAACACCCCTGCACCCCAGCATGGATGCTGCACCCCACACCTCTGTTAATTATATATATATATATATATATATATATATATATATATATATATATTAGTTCTGACATCACCATACCTATAAGAAAAGAGAGCACTGACAGACATAGTTATCTTGGACCTAGGATATGTAACTCCCTATATTTGCACAATGAGTCTCACTATCCCAGTACTGACACTTATAGTGCAAAGCTGTTACAATCTGTATGTTTAGTATAAAAATGAAAAGGCATTTTTAACAGAAATAATGAAAGGCATTAAATAGGTTACTGCCTGAGGTAGAAGGGGCAATAAATGTAAAAGAATTCAAGAATGAATGGGATACTGTGACATAGTTATTACTGGTGTGGGCAAATGAAACCAGAACTCTGCTATATAAGAAGAATATGCACCTTAACAAACTGACAGGGAATACATAGACAAAGTGATCCTAGTAGACATTATCTGCCTGAAGAGTGATATTTTTCTATATGTCTCTGCAAACAGAAGGCCAAAGAATAGCAAAGAAATTTAGTGGTACATATACCAGACTTAACTGTCATGACTAATGGCGAAATACATGGCTGTTTCAGCAAGGTTTGCAATTTATCCATGAGACAGAGCAAATATGCACTACTTTTGTCAAGCTACATTTAGACGCCTTCAGGCTCATTGAGTCTGTCTTGTCTTATGTGTTCCATTTTAAGATGGGTGGCTGTGAACTATATAGTCCAGGAGGCTCGCTCAGCCATAATCAATCATGATAATAATTCCCCTACCTATTATTTAATCTCTGTATATCTGACTGCCTATGTGATCTCTAATGCCCTAGTTATGCTATGTCTGAAGAGCAGAAAATTGTGCCTGTCTAGGTGGAATGTGGCATTTATACCTGTATGACCTGTATGTGTTGTATTCATATATGTTTGCATTTTGAGCATATTCTTTGTACTTGTGGTTACCCAATTTTTTGCAAAAAATAGTTTAACTCATGTGTACTGTGCAACCCTGATGTGCAGTGCTCAGGGTATACTTAAATTTAATTTAGATGTTAACTGGACATGTTGATCTGGTCCTTCTTTGTCTCTTTAATGCTATGAAATGTGTTAAAAAGGCAAAGGTAAATACAAGTTTTATATGCAAGTTTAGTGGATCAAATCATCCCCCATGGCACTGGAAAGGGAGACAGAAGTGGAGTAACCTGGAGAAAATCTATACAGACAATGGGCAAACATGATAAACTCCTCATAAACATTCGTCAGAGTTTAGCAATGAACTCATACTGTTGAACTTTCATTCAAGAAATGTTACCACTAATGATCATGTGACATCACTTAGGGAAATGGACTACATATTTTTTCTAGCTGTTCATTTATAATTTACATTGCTGACCCGAGCATCATGACCATTTGTACTACATGGCATAGCCACAGGGTATATCCAGTACTAAATACCTGAGTATCACACTCTAACCCAGCTAACAAGAAGATAGGCATATGTATCAACATTGCACAACACAAGGCAAGTACAATTCAATCACATATGTAATCAGTATTTTGTAGTTTATTTCAAGATGGAATTCATGTCTGTCTGCCCCAAGATACATAGCATAACATAAGTATTTAACTTGTTCTTATGACTGATGTTACAACTTAGCTTTAATATACGCTAAGTCATATCCATTTGCTTTCATACTGAAATGCTAAAGCTGATTACAGAGATTCTGATGCTCCAGGTTAGCTTTGTCCCATAATGACAAGCTGCTATTACCACTGGATGAATTAAAGTTCTACTTTGCTTACTGTTCATTAGTTCCTGTTGCTTGTAATCCCTAACAAAAGTACACATGCTGTCTCTCTCTCTCTCTCACTCTGTCTTCTACCATTTTGCCTCATTTCATTTCCCTTTATTTCTTTATTTTTCACATTTAGTTGAGGAGGCATGCTGAGAAATATTTTACATGATTTCAGTGTATCCCACTGAGTGGTATGTTGTGCTATAGTTTTTTTCTAGCCATAGTTTGTTTTTTGCTCCAAGTAACTAGTTTGTTTTACTCCATTATTTGAATGAATGCTCTTATGCTGCAGCAGATAAGTTTTTTGGTAAAAGTAGAGTTTGTATTCCACAATTATAAATATTTTATGTCCTGCTTATCATCTGCTCTACAATACTTATTTGTTTATGTATATTGCAATCTTTGTATATCTTTCTTGTCATGACCCATACTACAGTAATGAAATGAAAATCTATGTATGAGCTAGACATTTTAGCCAAACATCATGTTGGTGGTATCTGATAAGAATCCAGTATAATCTGAAAAATAAACAAGGATTACGAGAGACCAGGCAGGTTCCACACAGCTAGTAACCAAAGCTCAGGATCGAACCTTCCAATTCATTGCAGCCTATATTCTAATCTGTCCGCCACAACACCATTACATCATGTATGCATTATGTGTATATGGGAAGATGGGAAATCAATAGTTCACATCCATACCTCCTAGATCTTAAATGTTTGCTTCCTATTTCATCTAGTGTGTCTTCTGCCTGTAATTTCTATATTGTTCTTAGATTTACATGGGTTTCGAAATGATTATTTGTTTTCCAGCCATACCTAAAGAATACGCTGGTAAGTTAACTGATGGCACTACACTCGTCCATCTTCAGCTTGTGAGTATGAACATGTGAAAGTATGTGCCTTACAATGCAGAGGTATTTCATACATGACTAGTTACTGCCTTACTGCAGTTGAATGCCTGGAATGAGTGCTTCCCCCAGAAGTTTCCCAAGCGAGCAAAAAGCAAGTATAGAAAATGTTTCTGTATATCTGTATAAGTATGCATCTATTGAATGGATAAATTCACTGATCCATTACAGACCTTTACCAGTTTTCAGCAATGACAAGGGTTGCAAGCTCAAGGGTTAAGGCACTTTCTGTGTCACCTTGTCCAGCTTTATTCTACCATGTCCCACCTGTCTATCAGTGTTAAAACAATTATTTCTAATACAATTAAAATTAAATTATTTTCCAGTTCATATCTTCAAAGTATGACATCAATTTTACATTGCCACTCCATGGTAATGCAGTGTTTATGCAGAAAAGATGAACTGAATACATGCAAAATGCGTGCAAAGTAAATAAGTACTCATCTTAACATATTGTGACAGTGCTGTCAGATGATTGTATTGCAGGATGGCATAGCTGTACATGTTCACTAGCCTGCCATATACAAAGCAAGGCCAATATGTGCATAATTAGACAGACAGAAATGCTGACTGTTATCACACACATGTAACAATAGTCAGTGCTTCCTGGAAATGACTGATGTTTAATTATATTTAACCACAAGTTCAACGTTTTACAAACTATACTGTGCAATATGCATATATAACAAGAGAATTTTGTTCATTTGAAGGAATAATGCTGTCACACCCTAAACATCATGGAGAAAACTCTAAAACTTAAAAACATATAATACTGTATGCATGAAAATTTTAAATTATAAATATACAGAATAGTATATGTATATAAATTCAGAATACACTCAATGAAAATAGATAGCACTTCTCCATGAACTTGTAGACTGACCTTGAAGTCCACAAACCGATAATGGCACTCACAGTAAGCCTTTTAAAGTGAACTGCATTTATTGGAACCCAGATGGCTATTCAAATGTTGCAAAATGGCACGGATGTGGTTAAATGTTACATTCTTGTGTAGTCATGGGATCATGATGAGCAAATGGATACAAGGTGCATTAATTATATTTTCTCCCATATATTATCCCACAAGCTGCTAGCACCTTTTGCGTTTTTAAGTCTTCTGCCTTAGAATTTCATTCTGTTTGTAATGGTACTCGTCTTCATTTTTGTCCATTCACATTCGTAATATAAATAGATTAATCCAGATTTAGCTGATTTGTATTGCAAAACATTACAAAAATGTTAATGCATCAAAAATCAAAAGAGAGAAAAAAATGAAAGTTGCATATAGGTCCATAAGTATATACTAGGCTAACAACCACTAAGGTCTTTATAAGCCTAGGCATGCAAACCAAATGTCTTCCACGAGTTATGCTTTAGACATTTATATAGGGAAAGATTGTTAGTTGTGACATGATTTAATTACTGTTTCTATCCATTAAAGTCATAGTTACCAGACCAGGGGTGAATTTTCTATTTTCCATCCAAGTTTGCAAGTTACTTACATAGAGTTAGATTGCCTCTCAATAGTCTGTAGTAGACTGAGTTTAGAGATAGGGCTTTGAGGTGATCCACATACAACATTGTGGTTATATACTGTATTCTTTTAGTGAGGAAGCTTTGCAGACATTCCAGTTGCTGCATATGTCTGGTCAGGTACATACCAAAGGAGGCATTATACTCAAGGATGGGTCTGTTGAGGGCTAAGTATAGTGGTGCAATGTCTTCCTTGGACCAAATGCCATGCACTTACTTATACGTTGAGCAACATAGAAGGATTTTCTTCCTACCCTGGACACATGTTGGTGGAAGGCCAGGTTACTGTCTGTAAGTGTTACCAAATCCCTGAATAGTGGCTCAACTCTTAGCAATGTTTTATTGATGATGTAGTTTCCTGGGGTGGGTGACTTACCAAAAGGTAATATAATCATTTCATGGCATTGAGTTTAAAGCCATGACATTGGCACCAGTCATTTGCCTGTGTTAGACCCACTTGGGGAATTCCATGACTACTCCCACTTCATAATCATCTATGAACTTGGTCAGCCAGAGCCCTTAGACATTGGTTTGACTTCTGAGAAGTAGATGACAAAAAGGAGAGTCCCTGTGAGACTTCACTGGTGATCTGCTTCTTTGTGGAAGTGGTTTCACCAATCCTAACTTAATGGGTCCTGTCTGTGAGCCACTTGGGGCTTATGCCCAATTCCATAACTTTGTTAAGAATTCTAGAGTGGGGTATTGTATCAAATGCTTTAGCCAGGTTAAGGTCAGCAGTATGCACAGTTTTCCCTTCATCCATTGCCTTAGTGACCTTTTCAAAAAAGTCCACCAGGTTCAATAGGCATGACCACCCTTTGACAAAGTCAATCTTGGATGGATCTAGTGTTTGATGATCTCCTATATCTTTGTTGATCATTTCCATGATAATTTTTCCATGGCTTTACATATAAGAGTAGTCAGACTAATGAGCCTATAGTTTTGAGGATCTGTTAATTGTCCTCCCTTATGAAGAAGGATCACTGGTACAGTCCTTCATTTTCATGAAGCCTGTCGTAAGACTATAGTTAAATGCTAACTCCATTGGCCCTGACAAGTAGCATTTAGACTATTCAGGAGGCATCCCTGGATATAACTTAGACCCACTGAGGCTGTGCTCTTGGCTTTAGCATATACCACCAAGACATTCATAGAATTTTCTCCATTTATAATTGGAGGGATTATGCTTGAAGGTATTTCTTTTGGGATGGCTGGGGTTGAGAGATGAGTAAAGCTGGAACTCAACACCCCTGGTATCACTTCATTGGCTCTGCTTGACAGAGGCTCATTTAATTAATCAATGGGGCGGCGAAAGGTGACACACTCCAGCTAGGCTTAAAAGTGCCCCTGGGCAGATAGCCTAGTACCTACCTATGAACCTATTTGTCAGCCAGCAAATTCACTATATCACCTGACTCAGTAAATGTGACACCAGTTCAGCACAGTGCTTTGTGCTGCCTTGGAGGTTTCTGATGTAGCTGAAGAAGCCTTATGGTTATGTTTTGCTATCTTGACCTCAAACTTTTATTTATTGGACTTAATTAGTGGTCTTAGTTGCATGTTTAATTTGATGAGATGTTTCTTATCTTTATGGGAATTATACTTCCTGATTTTAGCCTTATTTTCTTTTTCCTTTTGTCGTGTAGCCTGTTTAATTTGGGATACCACCAGGATGGTTTGTTTTTGGAGTTAGTTTGGGGCTTACTTCTGGTACGTACAACATCCTCTAAGCAGCAATTGACATGATTTTACAGAGTTTCTGTGAATAATTCTGCATAGGCTGCTGTTTTGTCTGGGTTTGGAGGGGCACTGAATTTTGACATACTATCGCTTAATAAAAGGTAGTTTGTCTTTGAATAATTTTTAACTGTTACTGTGTTTACTGAGGTTACTTAGTTGACTTTGATTTTGAAACAGACAGCTTTTGGTCAGACCTTACTAGGGAGAATGTAACATTGGGGGTGCAGGGGGTGCAGAAGTTCTTCCGTATTTCTAAGTAAGAGGCCCAGTATTTTGGAACCTCGGTTAGGTATATGCACTAACTGTGTGTTTGTATTTATAAAGTCCAGAAAACTCTGTTCTTGCAGATTTGTGGCCATGTAGGATTAGCAGTCTACAGAGGGGTATGAAAGTCTCCCATCGGTAAGGTGTTGATTTGATGTTGAGTGTCTCCAGCAGGTCTAAATTTGTGCTATGACTTTTGTGGGACATAAAGGGTGACCTTTAGCCTGCTAAGATATGGTATGGGATTTTAAATACAGAGACCTTCATATGGAAACACTCCAGAGTGTCATTATGTCTTACTAGATGTATTCTTGTTATTGATATATATCGAGACTCCTCCATCTTTAGTTGCTGTCTGTGCATCTACTCTTCTAAAAGATTGGAAGACACTGAAACCTTGCACTGGTTTGCACCAATATTATTCAGGGTGAGGAGGGCTTGGAGGGAGTGTATTTTTTTTTATTTAGACTGCTGACATTGAGCAGTAACACATTGAGGTTCAGTTGAGTTAATTTTGTTATGTCAGTAGATTTGTTGATTTTGCATTGCCCAAAAAAGGCTTTATGGGGACAATAATGTTTTAGCCAGTATTTGAAAGTCTAGAGGTGACACGTGCAGACCATCCTTAGCAAAGCAACATGGTAGGTTAACCATGTCTTCACATGCTGAGAAATATCGAATCCCCCTTAGAATTATACCAGAAACTAAGCCAGTTGTTAAAATTAGTCATGTTTTGTACATATTGGGGCATTATCCTTGGCATAGGCAATATGCTGCTGAATGCTAGGCTCATATCAACCTGAGAAACATAGTCAAAGTCTATAATGTCTGTTTTCATATAGCCTAGGAAGTATATCTCAACTCAGTTATTCCTCCATGGAGTATGAGGGATCATATTCCTACCTGTGGTACAATGAGTTGAGTGCATGTGTAATTTGGTGGATCTTGGTGTGTAATTTGGTGGATCCTGGTGTGTAATTTGGTGGATCCCGGTGTGTAATTTGGTGGATCCTGATTTCATATAGGCAACTAATCATTTTCTTCTTCTTGCTCAGCCTGATTAAAGGGGCATCAGCATGTCTTAAAAATGGCATCCCGGATGATTGTCCTGGGAAATGTGTTTGCTTGCCTTATGGTCTTTGTATTTTGGGATCCACTGACTGTAGCTGTATGTGTAGTGTTAGGTGTTGCTTTTTTTTTTGAGTGCTTTTGGGTTTGCTAAAGATAATCTTTGCTGATGAGTTGTTTAAGAGGTTGTTGTTGTTTAGGAAGATTACATGTAAGTGCCTCAGTGTCTGTTTGTCTATGTGTATGAGTTGTGTACTATGTGTGATGGGTGTTGTGTGCTTGGTTTTGACAACCTAATGTGAGCTTAAATAAGAGATCTTAGCTTCCAGTGACATTATGCATGTACATCTCTTGCATACTGTATCTGTTACTTTAAGGATTAAGTGGTCACCAGTAAACCTGAGACAATTGCTACATTGTCTCAGTTTATCTATATCCATGAAGCTGACTGCAGACAAGTTAGAAAACTACATATCCATGCTGTCTGGTCCTTCTGTTTGGTGAGTTACAAAGGTGTGGTATACAGGGTTTAACAGAAGACTATTAAAGGTGTTCTTTTTGTGTGTGTGTGTGTGTGTGTGTGTGTGTGTGTGTGTGTGTGTGTGTGTGTGTGTGTGTGTGTGTGTGTGTGTGTTGGGGTGTTGGAGGCAGACCAGGCTATAAAATACTAAACTTTACTAAATTTAATGACATTGCCACATGCAAATTAGCTCCTCTAAATTTGTCAGTGCACAAGGTATTTGCTCAATACTTAACAGCTTTACAGGGGGGTCTATATTATAACACTGAAAGTGCATATGTGAGACTACATAAAAGTCGACACATAATGCACGAAACCAGAAAATAGCGAACGGCCACGTAATCAAATTTTTCCATAGGGAAAAATCTTACACGGACGTTCGCTAAAAAAAATAATTTAACACCATAAACAGGTGGGGGGGCTTCACACCCACACCCCCCCAACGTGGGGGACTCTGCCACCCACACCCCCCTAACTAAATATACCAACTCTGAGATCACACAATAGGGAAGGAAAGGGCAACTCTGTGAAGCTGGCCAACTATCTCCTTGCCCTGTGACATATTCATTGAATCACTTAAATGCAATTCGATGAATATGTGTCGCTGTTTCCATATTCGCTCAGAAGCCTTTTCATGCTTCTAATATAGACCCTTTACAGGGTACCACTTTATGGGCAGTTCTATAGGAAACATGTTTTTCTAGTTGTTTGTGTCTATACAGGGCAGGGATGCATTGAGCAGGTCCATGCAAATGTGTTAAATTTATACCAGTGCTGAAAATACAGAAAACTGACTACTGAGCTTTCTGACCAATACAATAAAACCACATGTGTGTGTTTCCCAACACAGACAGACTAGGAAAATACTTATTGTCACTAGATGAATAATTCCAGTCCTCCTAATGTAATAACACAGTAAAAGAGTGTCCCAAGTGCAATGCTACTACAAACTATCTTAAACAACCATAAAGTAAGGCATAAGGATAGGCAATAAGTAATTCAACATATAAACAACAGTGTACTTTAAACAACTTATAAACATGTAATTATTCAATAAACATGCTTTGCTTCATGGAAATGAGCAAAAAGCTGCTCAACTTTGCCAAATTCATACAGGGACTAAAAACAAGGTCAAGAAAATTATTATTCGTATGGCTCTCTAGTGTGCTTTCACCTTCTAGAAACCAGTATAGCCCCCACTGCCATTAGATGGACACTATTCAGTCCTCCTTATTTAAAAATACAGAAAAGATCATGCTGAAGTATAAAAATACACTAATTTATCCAACAACTAGCTAGATAATTAATTCAGAGCAAGTAAATCAGCAGAATTGATACTGAGAGGTAAAGCACACTTTTACCAAAATAAACTGAAGGAAGTAGAAATAAATAATTCAAGATGTCAGCAGTAGATTAAAAAGGAGGAGGTACTAAAGCTCAATCTACAGGAAGGGTGGGCAAGTTAAAAATCATCATGTGGTAGGATTACTTCTCTTGTTTTTTAGTTACAAATCACCAGCACAGAGTCAAACAGTACTTGTGATGTTTGTAGGCCTTGAGTCTTATCAGAGAAGACAGTCCCACAGATATACTCCATGTATTTACATATCATTCAAGAAACAAACTAACCAATGAAAAAAAAAAAACATGTCAAATGTGAAGCCTATATAATTTGTCTATCTGCAACCTTGAGCAAAATCACCAGGCCAAACAGATTTCTCAAAACAGAAAACAAATTAGAAAAGCTAATACAGAAAGGAGCTTGATCATTTTAAGCAACAGCAGATCAGAGATATAAACAGATATGATTACTTTCCTTTCTTCTTTGTTTCAAATCACCAGCAGGGAGGCAAAGAATGCTTGCATTTTTTGTAGGCCTTGAGTCTTATCAGAGAAAACATGGCCACAGATATACTCTGTATTTAAGTATCATTCAAGAGACAAACTGACAAATAAAAGGACACATCAAATGTGAAGCCTAGGTAATCTGTCCAGCTACCACCTAGAATAAAAACACCAGACCAAACACATTTCATTAACAGAAAACAAAATGAAAAAGGTAATACAAAAAGCAGTTTTATCAGTTTAAGCAACTACACATCCGACACAAAATTAGATACAACTACTTTACTTGCTTCTTTGTTAAACATCACCGTCAGGGAGGCAAACAGTGTGTATAGCTTTTGTAGGCCTTGAGTGGTATCACAGAAGACAACGCCACATATATACTTTGGTAATTTGTATTACTCAAGAAACAAACTAAGCAATGAAAAAATATGACAGATGTGAAGCCTAACTACACCTACTGGCCTGAATGTTTCCATAAATACTTAAAAAGAAAAAGAAGAATGTCATGGACATTCAGAAGCCATATAGCCGAAACACTTGAAGCCCTTATGGCACCATTTGCATATATCCCATGGACCTCTGTTATAGGAGATTTAAGGTATCACACAATGAAAAACCTAACTTGGATAGATGCTTCCTGTATTTTTTATTACTTGGTATGTCTGTGTGGCCTTTTTATACAACTATGAAAAATGCAGCAGATAAACAGCGTTAAGTTGTTCATTATTGCATAGTGGATTTTTTTTGTTTTATTTAAAAAGGCTATGGAAATGGAAGGTTAAATCTGAAAGAACATGTGTTAAAAAGAAATTGGCTTTATCAGAACAAATGTATTAGAAAAAATAAAAAAAGGATGCTGACTGTGATTATACTCCAGTTCAAGTGAACTGATGAAGTTATCCAAGAAAATTAAAACCTGCAGAATTTTATGAAGTTTTTGATACACTTTATATGCAAACATTTCCACACATCATTTTTAAGATGCAGTTTTCACATGTAAATTATGCCTGAGTGACTGTACTCCAGACATTTCTAATATATTGCAACTGTTTGACGTTGACTGTCTTTGCTCACAGTTACAGTATGAATATTTTGATTAACTATTTTAGTTACTATAATAACTTCAGAGAATAATACAAATTTAGTACATGCACTGCTCTTGTTTTGAACAAAAAGGGACCAAAAACATAGGCTTAAAAAAGAATGGTTTTATGCAAGGAACTTGCATAAAAAACATAATATAGCAAGGTTCATAAGTAAAAGATTCAGACTTAATATGTTTCTTTTTTTTTTTTTATGACATAACTTAAGGTTTTATATATCACATGCTGTTACTGTATTTATGATTATCCATTTGCCCTAGGGTATTGTGTTGAATTCCAAAGATATTTTTTTAATGAAATTGGTTCATATATTCAGGATAAATGAAACATGAAATCATAAAACTATTTACACTCTGTACAAAAAAAAGATGCCACTCATTGGTATATATGAATATACAGGTATCTAAACATATATATATATATATATATATATATATATATATATACATACATACGCATACAATAATACAAAGATAGAGACAAAGCTTACATTGATATCATGTTCTGTTGATATCTTTAAAATTTGTGTAGTGAAATGTGGGTATCATTGAATCTTTTGAATAATTTTTTGAGATTAGGTTCTAGTTTAGGCTAAAATTAAGTTAAAAACTTGTTTCCAAATATCAATTTTATTGTCTTTTTTCCGACCTGCATCGATTATCATTTTGTGAGCTAACAAATATTTTATAGCCATTTTATTGAATCCTTCCCATGTGATAGTTAGTCTATCTATCCATTTATGAGCTATATAGAGTTTAATTAGTGAAAATAGTGTAATAAGTGTATTGATTTGGATTTTGGTTAGATTTGAGGTTGTAATATGAAGAAGTGTAAACTCCCATGTCAGAGTTGCCTTTTTGTAGCCTATTTTTTGTAACTAAAGTTTTAGGGAGTTCCACAATTTCTATAAGCATTTGCAGCTCCAGAATATATGTATTAAATCTGCTTCTTGCATCTCACAGTATGGGCAGAATTATGAGTTGGAGGAGTTAAATTTGTGTAATATGGTAGGAGTGAAGTAAGCATTATTGTAAATCATAAGTTGAGTGTATGTTACTTTTTCTAGTAGCATTACTTTAGAGGATAATTCCATCTCAAGGGACAACTGCTGTTCCGTTAGGGATGGATTATTTTTAAGCCAGTATTTTGAATAAAGTAGATTATTTTGATATTTAATGCCATTTATCATTTTGTATGTATTCAAAAGCATTTTATTCCCAGATAATATAATTTCCCATAAAGATTCACAATTATTCATATCTGTTATATTTAGTTTAGGGTTTTGTAGGTAGTTGTAACATAGTTCTTTAATTTGTCTCAGCATAATTGTGTAGGATTTTGGTAAGTTAAGATGTGTTCTTACTTCTGTAATTGACTGTTTAATAATTGGGAATAAATCTCGGATTTTCATGTTTTTTAGTAAGGAATACCTATTGAAGTTTATAATAGTGTTACTGAGTTTTAAATTAGGGTTTATGTGTATTGGTTGAAGGGTTTCCATTGCTGTTCCGAGATTTATAGAGTTGAATAGTTTTGTGTTTCAATAATGGAGTGTCTTAGAGCATCAGAAATCTTGTATATCCCTATATCTTTAGGTTTTAAAAATGGGAGGGCTCTAGGGTTAATATCTAATGTTTTGATATAGTTATGGTATATTATGATCCAAGCTGGGCACCATTTGTTGGATACTGGCAAATGTTCTGCTATTTTTAGGATTCTACTGCAGTTGATGATCATATAATAAAGTTTAAAGTCTGGTAGGTTTAATACCCCTTTAGATTTTGGAAGTGATCATTTTTGATAAGCAATTCTTGTTTTTTTGGGTTTCCATAAGAATTTAGCTAATGAGGTGTTTAGTTGATTGAAGAATTTGTTGTGTATTATTACTTGGGTGGACGTAAATGCATATAGTATTCTTGGTAGTATATTCATTTTGATTATGGATATTTTGGCCAGAAAGGGTAGTTTAAGGTTTTTCCATCTATTACAATCTTGTTCTATATTTTGCCAATTGTTAAAAATATTGTTCTTGTAGAAATCTTTCTTGTTTTGGGAGAATGTGATTCCTAGGTATTTCGTTGATTGCTTTATTTTCATTATGTCTGAGAATGGAATTAGGTTAAATAGATTGGGGGGATTTAAGGGAAATATACTGGATTTGTTCACATTAAGTTTGTAGTTGCAGACTTAATATGTTTTTAAACAGGATGCAGGCCAATGCAAAGAACCAAAACATTAGTACTGAGAAGATAGTACAAACTATAGCCAGATGGGGACCTTAAAAAAACAAATTATTCTGAAATCTAATGTTACTTCCACCTTACAGGTCTTTATAGTCTATTTTAAACCTATATGTTTCTATGAAATGTCTGCCTCTTCTTAACTATTTGAAAATAATTGACATTTCACACATAATTAACTCTGTAAGTTATTAAATGTTACTATTATTTTTAGCAAGCCTAGTGGTTCACCTAAGAAGAACACTGAAAGAAGCCATGAGTCAAATGCCTGGGAAAAAAGAAACATGAGAAATTTTGTTATCGGTCTAGTATATGCTGCATTACCTGTATTAAGCTTCCTAAGAGTTTTTTTGCCCCCTAAATCATTAACACAGAACAATATGTTTCCTAGGCAATCTTGTTGTACCTACTTCTTCATTTACAACAGTTTCTTCTGATGGCATGAACAACTGTGCTATATGGATGTGGATGATGCAATGTATGAATCATCTTCATATGTGGTACTGTCATAATCTAGTCCTACTGAGAAATTACTCACTGCCCATTACTTTATTATCCTCATCCTGGGAGACTGTAGTGGGGAAAAAGTCATACTTCTTCTGAACTGTGATTTTAAACAAACATTGTTAGAAAGAGAACACAATATTATTCTGCAAGTTCCTCAAAACACAACAACTGCATGTTTGGTAATTACAGCAGTGTGCTGTGTGTTTGTTAGAATGGGTTTGAAAAAACTCAGCCTAAATTTTTTTAAATCCAGGGAAGTAAATATTGTGGGAAGAAATATCCAGAGAATTGTTATGACTAGGCTTGTATAGGCCCTAGGGCCAATAGCCTAGTACCAACCTATGAACCTAAGTCACAGCATCTGGAAGGTATTTTTACTGGCAAAGCATCACTGCAGTCTCTTGATTGAAATGATTTGTTATATTTCATAGACTAACATTTTTAAAACAACTTTTTCACCTTTATATCTTTATAGGTATGTGCTAGGCCAGAAGCCCTTTTTGGCCATTTTAAGTCTAGCCAATTTCCATCAAAAGTGAGTATCAAATCATGTACCTTGGTTCGAGTCATGTTAAGCTTTCCAACTCCTGCTGTACTGCAATAGACTATTAGCCAGCTGTGGGTTCTGTTCCTATACCAGGTGTTGAATTCATTTCCTGATACAGACGTACAGCATAAAGGGGTACACACCTATATATATATATATATATATATATATATATATATATATATACACACACACACACACACATATATATATATATATATATATATATATATATATTGACCAAAGCTGATTTTATGAGTATTCTGGAGACCCACTAGCCCATCTATACAAATCAGAATTGTGGTTTACATTTCAAGTCACAAGGCTAGGCTTATAAGGGCCCAAGTAGTTGTTAGCCTTATGACCAGGATTGATTTTAAAAAGGCTATATTGGTCACTCTGAAGAAAAGAAGGATTGGCAAGGGAAGGTGCAAGAATCAGCAGAAGGACCAGTGGTGGATCAGGTGAGGACAAATTGAGATTAAAATTATAAATCTATATCTATATATCATCTCTCTCTCTCTCTCTCTCTCTATATATATATATATATATATATATATATATATATATATATATATATATATATGTATATATATATATATGTATAGATAGATAGCTATAGATATTGTAAAGTTCTGCAGTGATTGAGAGTACATCATTTGTACAGTCTATATACAAGGATCCAATGAGTCAAGCACACACGGTATTCAGTCTCACAGATGGGATCCCAGTGGGAGTGGGTGTGTATCAGTGTTCAGCACTGAGCCCACTGCTGTTCATACTGATGATAATCTACATTTGCATACACATCAGAGCGGACAAATCAACAAAGTTGCTGGATATAGACAATGTGGCATTGCAGGCAGACCTTTTGCAAGAACTCCAGCGAAGAATAGATGAATGGAATGCAAATCTGAAGGCACAAGGGCTGAAACTGAATGCAGATAAGACAGCTGTAATGGCAGCAAATGGGGAAATCAGAAGAAGCTGAGAATTAAGATAGATGGGAATACAGTGGGACAGGTTAACAGCTTCATGTATCTGGAGGGGATGCTTGTGGAAAAGGGAAGTCTGAATGAGAAGGTTAACGCTAGATTTAGCGAAGTTGTATCAATATGGGTCACATACAGTCCAGAGGAAGAATGGAGGTATATATATACAAAAAAAAAAAATATATATATATATATATATATATATATATATATATATATATATATATTCAGCTGGTCTTACTGTAACTGTCTTAGTTGCTGTTCTGCGGGCTAACTGTTCAGTTGTTCTTACTCTGCACTTATTACTGGTTGTTAATAGCCTTCTAATTTAATGCCTTCTGCACTTGTTTTTTAGTCATTTGTTAATTTAATTGCATTTAATTAAACTGTATTTGCCATAATATTGATATATACTAGCCTGCACTGCATTTGAATTGTATTTACTGCTGTTTTAGTTGCTTTTCTGTAAAAAAAAATTCCTAGCTTATTTCTTGCCTTTCCTGTAACTTGTCTTGTCCAGATACAGACTTGCTGTATCCAGGACTGTTTGTAAGCTCCTGAGCCCCCAAGCCTTTCTGTGTTGGAGGGAAGCCTTCTAGCTTATCGGTGGGAGTGGTAAGCACTAGGTAGCCTATCTACCACAGGAGAAGAGGTTTCTGGCCCATAAATTATAGTTTATTGACCGTTTGGGAAGCTCTTCCATCTCTTTCAACCTTCTGATTCAAAAGCCTGTGCTTGTGCTGGTTTTCTGCCTTTCCTGTTATTAGTCTAGTCCAGGTACAGATTTTTTGTATCCAGGACTCTTTGTAAGCTTCTGAGCCTCCCCCCAAGCTTTTCTGTGTTTGGAGGGAAGCCGTCTAGCTTATCACTGGGAGTGGTAAGCATCAGGAAGCCTATCTACCATGGGAAGAGTGGGTTTTGGCCCATAAATTGTAGTTTATTGGCCGTTTAGGCAGTTTTCCATCTCTTTCAACTTGCTGGCTTAAAAGCCTGCATTTGCGCTTGTTCCCCACCTTTTCTGTAACTAGTCTAGTCCAGGTACAGATTTGCTGTATCCAGGACTCTTTGTAAGCTTCTGAGCCCCCCAAGACTTTCTGTGTTGGAGGGAAGCCTTCTAGCTTATCAGTGGGAGTGGTAAGCATTAGGTAGCCTATCTACCACAAGAGGAGTGGTTCCTGGCCCAGAAATTGTAGCTACTGGCCGTTTGCGCAGATTTTCCCATCTCTTTCAACTTTCTAGTTTAAAAGCCGCACTTACGCTTGTTTCCCACCTTTCCTTTTACTAGCCTAGTCCAGATACAGAGTTGCTGTATCCAGGACTGTTGGTAAGCTTCTGAGCTACGCAAGCCTTTCTGTGTTGGAAGGAAGTTTTCTAGCTCATCAGTGGGAGTGGTAAGTACTAGGTAGCCTGCCTACCAAAAGAGGAGTGGTTCTTGGCCCAGGAATTATAGTTTATTGACAATTTGGGAAGTTGTCCATCTCTTTCAACTTTCTGGTTTAAAAGACCACATCTGCGCTTGTTTCCCATCTTTCTTGTAACTAACCTACTGGAAAGCACTAGAAAGCCCTAAACTGATATAAGCCTTCTAGCTTAAAAGAGAGACTTTGGAGTGATTGAGTATCAGTTTTCTGTATTTTCTTGCTGTACTTAACTGTTTTCCGTCTAAATGCTGATTTTCCAGCACTTATTGTGATTTAAAAGCTTGTTTTTTTTCACATATTGTACTTATTTGACTGCCTGCACTTTTCAAAAGTTGTTTTTTTGTTTAAATAAATTGTTTAACTGTTGTAGGCTACACACTAAAGTGCGGTAGCCTTTTCTGATCACTAGTAGTCGTTTAAAGCTGTTTTAAGTGTACTTTTTACTTTTTTGCCTTATTTTTTCAAAAATAAATAAATAAATACATTTCTTGTTTCCCACCTTTCTAAGCTAGTATAGTCCAGTTTTCAGGCTAGTGCTGAATTCGGGGCTGTGTTACAAGTTTCTGAGTTGCCCATACCTTACTTAGATAGAGGGAAGTTTCTCTGTTCACCTGTGAGAGAGGGGAACTTTGAGCAGACATCTGTCCCTGGAGGAGTGGTTCCAGCCCAGAAGTTAGTAGTTTAAAAAACGCGTTGCATGATTTTGTGCACTGGGCAGCACCGGTTAGCTAGGTTAAATTATTCCCAGCTCCACTAAGTCTCCTCTTCAGTTTTTCGCTTGAAACTAGTCTAACTCTCAACCTAAGCACTCAAAAAGCATCCTACAGTCCAGCACTTGCTCAGACCTAATAGCAAGCACTAATATACCCCGACACTTGACTCCCCAGAAGGGCAAGGCTCTTTATCCACCCCTCACCAACCAAGCGACTAAGCAGCTCACCCTACTATTCAGGCATGACCAAACGGCAACTTCAGGTGTACTCTCCAGTCCAGCTGGTGAATCTAGGTTTCCTGAGGCAATGTTACAACTGCCTCATGTACACAGACAGCCCTCTCCTCTTACCACAAAACACTAGCATATGTGAGAGATGCAATTATACAGCAAAACTGGAGGCTAAGGTATCTCCACCCAAGACTGGAACAGACAGTCATGAGGAGAAGGTTAACACTTACACCACACCTCCAGCCTCACACAGACCTACTAAACCAGCACTGGCAAAAAATACACATAAATACACAAAATCATACTCGGAGGCTCTAAATAAAAACCTGCAAAAGCATCAGAGAGCTCCAAAGCAGACACCCACAAAACCTGCACCTCCTGTCACAAACCAGACAACACATAAAACACAAAATCAGTGTGCTGCACAATCACAGCCCTTAAGGTGAAATAACATACCTAACACACTAGTAATAGGTGACTCAATAGTCAGGCACACTGACGCCCTACTCACTAGGCTGGACAAGGAGAAGGTTACTGTTAGCTGGCTGTCGGTAGCCAGAATCTGCCACATAACACAAGTAGTCAGGTCACTCCAGAACAAGTATAAATATGGCTCTGTCATTGTTCATGTTGGTGTGAGCGACCTGAGCCGTACCTCCCTGGACTGCACGAAAAGAGACATGGAAGAGCTCTCTGATCATGTAGCCCAGGCAGGTATGACTCTGACCCTGAGTAGCATCCTGCCCTCACCAAGAATGATATCTCAGTATAAGGAAAAAATGATCAATTTCAACAATTTGCTAAGCTTCTGGTGTCATTCAAAGGGAATCCAGTGTCTGTCAGCCTGGGATGACATGCTCAACAAGCTGCGTTGCTTCGCAAGAGATGGCTTGCACCTGTCACCCCTTGGCTTTCGAATACTGGCCAAGGCTCTTGCCGCCCCCATAGTGCCTTTTTTAGGCAAGGCTCAAAATTGAAACCCACCTCCGTAAACAGCACAAGTAAAAAACTGAGGGTTATGCTACTCAACGCCAGGAATTTAAATCTCAAAATGCATGCACTCGAAGCACTCCTAAGTATGGAGAACGTCGACATCTGTGCAGTAACTGAAACCTGGTTCAAGTTTCCAGAGAGTACTCCAGCTCTACTGGGCTACAACTCACACCACACATTTTTGCCACAGAACACGGACCGAAACACAAAAGGAGGGGATGTATCCATATTCATTAAGGATAGCCACACCTCCAGGTTAGTGGCGCAGCATGATTCCTCTGAGATCATCCATGTGCAACTAACATTGGGCAAATCTGCAATGCAAATTGTGGCCTGCTACAGATCACCCTCTATGACCCAGGACCACCACTCCACTTTCTGGAGACACTGGAAAACATGAAGGTCCTACCGAACACCCTGATCTTGGGAGATTTCAATTACCCAAGCACTAACTGGGAAAACTACTTGAGTACAAACTCCCAGGCTCAGTGCTTCCTGGAATTTATCAAATCAACTGCCCTGGATCAGTTTGTAAACTCCCCTACCAGAGGCCACAACATATTGGACCTGGTCATCACCAACATGGGCGACAGGTGCTCTGTACTGGAGGTCAACCCGTCACTGGTTAGATCAGACCATAAACTAATCACCCTGGATGTCCACACCCCACCGCCACCCCAGCCAAGGAAAGCACAGTGAAAAACTTTCCTAAAGCAAACTTCACCTTACTTAAGGCAGAGGTGGTAAGTTTCAGAGCCCCCACGCTAAAGGATAACACTGCCCAAGATGCAGAATCCTTTACAATTGCACTCTATGAGCACCTACAAGGATGCATGGATCTTGCCATCCCCCAGCAAAACCAAGACTCACTCCCCTAAGAGAAGGAATCCAGTCTGGTGGACCCCTGCCATAAACAGGTTATACAACAAAAGGAGGAAACTAGTTCAGAAAAAAAGCAAATCCCAAGAAGGAAAGACATCCCTGATCAGTATCAGTAAGAAACTAAGGTACCTCATAAAATCATCCAAGGCTAACTTCGAAAGAAAAATAGCCATGGATTTGAAAGATAACCACAAAGCTATGTCAAGAATCTAAGTGGCAACTCACAGATATGCTCTGAGATAGTGTAAAATAGCACAAAATATACTGAACCTACTGGCAGATAGATTCAGTGCAAACTTCACCTACATCTCACCTTCAAAAAGGCCCACAACAATACCTGAAAAGTGTAGTGTCCCAGAAATGACAGAAGCACAGGTGAAAACAGCCCTTTCAAAAGCCAAAAACATAGCATCAGTGGGGCCAGATGATGTCCCAGGCTGCATCTTGCACGAACTACAGAACAAACTAACCCCCCACCTAAACACGCTGTTCAACCTCAGCCTCTCCACAGGCTACGTGCCCATAGAATGGTGCACAGCAATGGTTATTCTGCTCCACAAAGGATGAGCCATAACTGACCCTGGTAACTATCGCCCCATAAGCCTGACTAGCCTGGTCTGCAAGGCTATGGAGTGCATCATCATGGAACTCATTAACAAAGACATTGGGAACCTCCAAACACTTGACTCGACCCAGGTCAGCTTTGTTAAGGGCAGAGCATGCCTACTAAACCGACTTCTTCAAGACAGTTACCAAGGCCATAGATGAGGGAAGAAGTCAAACACCTGACAAAAGCAATTAATTCTTTGTTTGCTGGATTTATTTGTTTCCTTGAGTTTTTGTATTAGTAATCGTGTTTGTATTGTTGGACTATCTGGAGATTTGTTTGTTTAATTTGCGAGATATTCACTAACAAATCGTAGCACTTGTATGTAGTGGGACTTATTATAAAAACTTTTTATATACATCACGGCTCCGTCCTTTGTGCAGCACCTTACATCTGAATTTTTACGAGGGAAAGGTGGTTCACACAGCCTACCTTGATCTCGCCAAGGCGTTCAACACCATTCCTCACTCGGGTATTATAGAAAAACTCACCAGCCTGAACATAAACCCCTACGTCATAAGATGGGTTGCCAACTGGCTTACAGACAGAACTCACACGGAAAGAATAGCAGGCGCCAGGTCTGACTCTAAACCAGTTACAAGTGGTGTCCCGCAAGGCTCAGTTCTGGGACCACTTCTGTTCGGCATATATTTCTCAGAAGTACAGGCAAACACAGGAGGACTATGGCTAACCAAGTTCGCTGATGACTGCAAACTGCAAACTGTGAGCCATAACTGACTCTCTGGCTGACACGGACATCCTCCAAAAAGGCCTTACTGAGACAGACACCTGGTGTCAAAGTCATGGCCTCAAGCTAAATGCCAAAAAATGCATAGTCATCCCATTTGGGAAAAACAAAACACTCACGAATTACCACATAGGCGGCAGCCCCCTTAATGCAGAAGAGGTAATAAGAGATCTGGGGACCCAGGTAGATAGTAATCTCTCCTTTGACAATCATATTGCCAAAGTAGTTACGAAATCCTTCTATGTGGCCCATCTAATTACTAAGGGGTTCGCATCTAGAAATAAAGAGGTTATAGTGCCCCTCTACTCATCACTCATCAGACCCATCATAGAGTACAATGCCCCATTTGGGATGTACCTCACAAGACACTTCCAACAGCTTGAAAGACCACAAAAGCACCTCACCAAGAGGATTACTGGCCTCAAACATATGTCCTATGCAGCCCGACTGAAAAAACTCCGGCTGTACTCAGTGGCATATCTCTTACTCAGAGGTGATTTCTGCCTGACTTACAAAGCCATGTCCAACTCAGAATTGATGGACATGCCCCAACTAAAGAAATTAAAGTCACTGCGAACCACGTGCTCTAGTGAGAGAAACCTCACCACAACAATAAATAGAACATGTTGTAGGGATAGATTCCTGTCACAGAGACTCCCCATGCTTTGGAAAAAAAGTCCTAACTACATTAGGCAGAGCCCCTCACTAACATTCTTCAAGAGAAGCCTTGATGAGTGGATGGGTAACAGAAAGTACACCCCTGGGATCATTGGCTCTGCTTGACAGAGGCTCAGTTAATTAATCAATGGGGCAGCGAACGCCGGCACACTCTGGCTAGGCTTATAAATGCCCTCAGGTAGATAGCCTACTACCTACCTATGAACATATATATATATATATATATATATATATATATATATATATATATATATATATATATATATATCCACTTGTAAATGCCAAAATACCGAAATCTTGAGATTTAAAATAATTAATCCAAAACATCGAGATTTTGGTGTGTGCCTGTGTGTGTGTGTGTGTGTGTGTGTGTGTGTGTGTGTGTGTGTGTGTGTGTGTGTGTGTGTGTGTGTGCAGTGCCAATCAACTTTAAGGCCTCTGCCTACCTGTGAACCACTCCACTGGCCTACTTTACATGGCCTGCTGATGTTATCCACCTTAGATGCAAAGTTACACACTAACCACACACATAAGCTATGTAGTACATGGTACTATAGTGTATACAGTTAGATATGTAGTGGTTCTAATCTCAATGACAGCAACTCAGTGCGTGTGTGTAAGTAAATCCCTGTGAAGCTCTGTGGATGTCCTGCCTATGTGGTGCAATACCAATGCATTTTAAGGCCTGTTCTACCCTGTTAATCCCCCCATTGGATTACTTTACAGGGCCTGCTGGTGTTTTCCACCTTAGATGCACAGTTAGACATTTTCCAGGTAAGTAAGCTCTGTGCTGCACACAATAAGTTTGTAGTACTAGAGTGCATACAACTAGATTGGTAGGGGTTCTAGTCTCAGAACTGGCAACTGTGTGTTTAAAGAATATCCCCTATAGCAGTGTGGCACTATGTGTGATGGTTATACCATTTTGAGGACCTGTTAATCCCCCATCAGATTACTTTACAGGGCCTTCTGGTGTCTTCCACCTTAGATGCACAGTTAGACACTCTTCAGGTACATAAGCTTTGTGCTGTATGTGATGGATATGTAGCACTATAGTACATGCAGCTAGATTGGTAGGGGTTCTACTCTCAGAACTAGAAACCATGTGTGTGTGTGTGTGTGTGTGTGTGTGTGTGTGTGTGTGTGTGTGTGTGTGTGTGTGTGTGCGTAAGAACAATATCCCCTATAGCAGTGTGGCTGCCTTGTGTGTATGTTTGATGGTTATATCATTTTGAGGGCCTGTTTGTTCCCCCATCAGATTACTTTATAGGGCCTGCTGGTGTATTCCACCTTAGATGCATAGTTAGATACTCTCCAGGTACATAAGATCCATGGCTATGCGATAATTACATAACACTGCAATGCATACAAGTAGT
This sequence comes from Protopterus annectens, assembly GCF_019279795.1. NCBI lineage: Eukaryota > Metazoa > Chordata > Ceratodontiformes > Protopteridae > Protopterus > Protopterus annectens. Next base: position 1,653,206,004 of record NC_056726.1, read on the forward strand.
GAGGTAGGGGTTCTAATCTCAGAATTGGCAACTGTGTGTGCGTGTGAAGAATATCCCATATCATACACACTCTCTGACCCACTCTCCTGGTTCTTTTCACTTCTATCCCTTCAAGAAGAATTGTGACTCCTCCTTATAGTGCTTCACCTGCAAACACCCACGCCTACAGTTAGCAATTATGCACATTCCAACTTTAAACCTAGCCACATCTCACAAAACTAACCCTAACATCCACTCCTAACCTCTTTTTCTTACATTTGTCTCAGTCAATGTTATTACTGGAAACCAGTACATTCTAAGTACTACTTTACTCTAATTTAAACTATGGAATTTTGTTAAAACTTGAAACTACCAATGAATATTGTACTTTGTAACTTTAAAACCATGGAATCTTGTTAAATCATGTGCTTTCCTATGAATACTTGTTTGTTATGTAGAAATATCATAGTTGTTTGTTCTTAATCTGTGAAGCTTTTCTCCCCTGGCCTCCGCTTAAAATGGACGTGTATCCAGTCAGACTCTCCCGGTCAACAAATGTAAAATAAAATAAATAAATAAATCCCTGTACCAGTGTGGCTGCCTTGTGTGTATATCGGATGATTATACCATTTTGAGGACCTGTTAATCCCCCCATTGGATTACTTTACAGGGACTGCTGGTGTCTACCAACTTAGATGCATGGTTAGACACTCTCTAGGTCCATAAGCTCTGTGGTGCATGCAGTCAGTACATACCACTATAGCAAATACAACTAGATAGGTAGGGGTTCTAACCTCAAAACTAGCAACTGTGTGTGTGTATATGCATTTCCCCTTGCAGCAGTGTGGCTGTGTTATACCATTTTAAGAGCCTGTGAAAACCTAACTCCCCCACCAACCTTTACAGTGACTGCAGATGTCACCCCCTTGAATAGTACTGTCCAACACTACAAAAACATAAAAGTTCTGTGGCACATGCAGCAGGTATGTAGTGCTATAGTATGTACAACTACACAGGTAGATGTCCTACTCTCAACAAGAGCAATTCATGAGTGTGTGTGTGTGTGTGTGTGTGTGTGTGTGTGTGTGTGTGTGTGTGTGTGTGTGTGTATACATATATCCCCTTGCAGCAATGTGACTGTGGTAGACCCAATACTTATTTATTTATTTTATTTTTATTTAACATTTGTTGATCGGGAAAGTCCGACTAGGTTCCACAGATCCTGTTTTCAGTGGAGACCCAGGGAGAAATGCTCCAGACGCTACCTATACCTATCCCACCATGCAGATTGCAGTTGAAGATTGGTCAGGTGTGTCCTGTGAAAACAACTAAAACAATACATAGGTGTCAAGAGTGTAGGACAACAAACATTTCCTACATGTGTTTAATACTGGCACAAACCAGTCATTCTTACCTCAGAAACACCTGAATAGTCTGAGACATAGCATAACCTAGGGAAATGCTTCAAAAATAACATGTCATATTGGCAGACCAAGAGACATCCTGTACTTTGCATATGCCATGGGTATGGTTTGTCTTGCTAGCTGCCATGATACTACAAGAAGTGTCTGACATTGGACATTCATTATGGTGGAGACCCTAGTGTGTGTTGCCTATGTGTGTGCAATATGTGTACATGTCAAGGCCCTGTGGGTAGCCGGTGCCTCTAAATAACCCACATGTATCTAGGCATGAATGCTAACCACCACCACCCACATATGGAGGTACTGACTAAGGCTGTGGTGACTGTAAGCTGTATGCTGTCTGTCACTGACCCAAGAAATGATGCAACACTGCAACAGGGTCTTACATTGGGTACAGACTGGTGCCAAGGTCCTGGCCTCATGCTAAATGCAAAAAACAGTACCTTCATACCATACGCCAAGGACATGGCCCCTCTGTTTGCCACATCATTGGCAACCCCATAAACACACAACTTGTGTTGTTAGTCCTGGATACTCATTTTGATAATGTCACATTCAACCATCATGTACTGACTTGGTGAAAGTCATAGGTAAAGGGAGTGCATCCAGAAAAAAGGTGGATATTACCTCTGTGTAGTCCTAAGCCAGTACAACAATACATTAGCACAATGGCTTGTTTGATATATACCTATCCAGACATCTGCAACAACTGGAAAGGCCATGATAATACCCACAAAGGTAATCCATGCCCTCCAGCACCTGTCCCTTGCAGACAGCCTCTAGTCAGTAGTGCCCCACTCAGTATCAGACAGGTTGCCCAGAGGTGGGCTGTGGCACGCCTACAACCCAATGTTGAACTCTGCCCTTCAACAGCTACCCCATACTACTTCCCTACACATTACCAGCACAACAGGCCTGAATCTGATAGGCAACATCAACAAAACCTGCTGGATAGACAGGTTTGTTTCACAGAGGCTGCCCTGTCTCATGAATGTACTTCACAGACATGTCAGAGTACCATGCAGACCATCATCAAGTGTAACTGTGATGAGTGGATGGGATACCACAAATCTGTTCCAGGAGTCCCACATGTGTCCCTCAATGACAGGGGATACATGACAGGTGCTGATTGATGATTCTGTTGGGGATAAACTATTGGTCAGGCTTGTAAGGGCCTCAGGGCCAATAGCTTATTAACCTTGTATGATCCTAGGTATATCAGTTATGGCCCTGTCAGCTGTGATGGACTGTGTTGTTAAGTGTCCACTCCCACCATTGTCATCTACTGTGGTATGTCCCCTATGGACGACATACCCCTACCATGTCATACATCCACCATATGACAAATAGATGAGTGGTACCACAGGTGTATGGGAACAGTCCAGCAACATCTGTGTGACACAATTACAGACAGCACTGCAAAAGTGTTGTAGGGTATCACCTCTTTGTGGGTGCCCAACATTCGCAGTACACAGATGTTTGTAGAATGTGTACATGTGCCTGATATATGTGAACCCTCTGCCAGACAAATGTGGCTGTCTGGAAAACAGTTGAACAGCATGTAATGGTTGTTTCCAGACTGTGCTGAATGTGGTTGTCATAGGCCAGACACCTCAGAAAACAGTTATGGTACTTTAATATCTGTTACTGTATTCATTCCCTTACATTGCATGCTCAATATGTACACCCAGTTGCTGAGGGTGAACCTGTGTCCCCCCACTACTACTGGCTATAATCTGCTGTCCTGCTGCAGGGGGTGAACAGGTATGCTAGCCATAGCTCTAAGGTGATGTTATACAGGTGTTGAGTACATGGTCACCTTGCCAAAGTACATCAGGAACAGTCAGGGACACCTGGACAATGTTTGAACTATGCCTGTATGACATTCATAGCGTGAGAGGAGCAGACTGACAGTACATCATGTGAGATGGCAGCTGTATCCACCATTACTGACATTCCCTGCTGTCTAATGCACAATCCAGTTGCATTTGTACGAGCTGATCAGTGCTGGGGGGACTCAGGGGCCAGAGCTGTGGTCTATGTCACAGCAGACAGAGCCAAATGGGAAGCGTGTAGCTACTGAACAGCTGTTTAGCAGCAACATGTAATTCCAAGTTATTTACCACAAACCTCCTTGTGGTAATCCCTATTTCTGATGCCCACATCACCCAACTGCATCCGATTACATGAGGAATACTATTACATACTGGTATGGAGCTGTACTCCTTTATGTACAGACATTCTTTGGTAGAATGCTAGGATAGCACAGTCTGTCACCACAGAGAAAGCCACAGGCCTGTGTGCCATAGGCAGCAGCTTGCCTTTTGTAGGTAATGCTCATGGACAGCTGATTGCCTGTGCACCAGTCTGTGGCTCAGACTTGCTAATTGCATTCAGAACAGCTGGATTGCATTTTAATTAGCCAAAGTCATGGCAACACCGTGCTGTATTTCAGGCCTTCCTGTAAGCCTTGACCCTTTTCCTGGCCCGTGAAAAGGACATTATTGAGGTGTAGGGACTACAACATCATAGAGAGTAGATTGAAAAACTGTCCACAGTTGGATTTGTATGGTATCTCCACAGTTTTGCATGCTATGTTTGGCCATTGTGAATAGACTTTCTGATTATGTGGGTAGTTTAGTGTTTAATAGTTTTGCATACTATGTTTGGCCATTGTAAATAGACTTTCTGATTATGTAGCAATTTATTGTTTAACAATGTGGGATGAGGTCAGTAAAGAGACAGACACATGTGAGTTGCATATGTCATTTGCGTCAGAATATGCATGCTGCTGCAATAGTAGCTGGTCCATCAGCAGTGTATGTTTATAGGCGAAGACTTTGACACATGTCCCTGTCACTTGACCATTCACCCCTACCCCTTTATGTATGGGTGTTGTGTGGATTCCCTGTTCTAGGTGTTTGGAAGGTACGGTAGGTCTGTATCAGGTAGCTGAACATACCAATGCATATGTTTCAGGCTGCAGCTGCTGTATTCTGCCCAGGAGCCATACTGAGGATTGCAAACACATTGTGGGACAGCAAGCTGTACATGTGAGTGAGGCAGCAGTGTCAGCTCTGTTGTCACAGCATAGCCAGGGTGAGGGTACCCATAACTGTCCAGGTGAGGCATGTCCTTCTGGTACATATGTTATGTAATAGTGCCATCCATAGAGTTGTAGGTGACATTTAGGAAACCTATACATATTTGTGAAGGGTGGCCCAACCTACAGGTCTTTGAGTTGTTAATATGGTGGCAGTGGCTGCAGTAGCAGAAAAAAAGTTCTGCTTAAAATTGCATGACTCAGTCATTTAATTGTTCCAACAACCATGTACTGGACATGCAACACACTGGAATGGAAGCCAGGAATGTGGGTGGACAAATGTTAAGCATGCTAGGAATGTAACAGATTGAGGTATGGAGCCAATAATCTAGCATGTGTATTTACAAGACATATGGGCATGCACACGGTCTGTTACACAGGATTGGCATGAACATGTGTGAGCAGATGTGTATGATGTGTGACACTGAACTGTCTGTCATGTTTCATAATGTCAATGTGTACTGACTTGCCAGTACGTCAACACACAGCATGGGTTGAGTGACAAGTGTGCCAAATATAGATGGCACAGCTGTAGACATTCTGCAACAGTCTGCAGTTTTCATCTCTACCTGATATCCTAGGCCTCACATACATCCATCAAAATGTATTTGTCTGTGTACTGGTTTGGTTTGTGTATCGCAGTCCCATGTACACTGTCATTTGTCCCATTATATGTACCAGCAGTGTGTCACTGGCAAGAAGGATATATTTATGGAAACAGATGTTAGTTTTCATAGCTGAGTGGCTTAGTGGGCGAATGCGCTGTGCTTGCTGTCATCCTGGGTTTGAAACTTGCTAAGGGCTGAATGTTTCTCAGTTGTGCATCACTGATAAACAGGATAAATTTATGGAAACAGCTGCTAGTCTTCAAAGCTGAGTGGTTTAGAGGGCAAATGCACTGTGCTGTAGTTAAAAGGGTCCTGGGTTTGAAACTTGCGAGGGAGATAGTTTTGTTGATATGCAGAGCAGTGTCAGACAGAAGGTGATTAAAGCAGCTTTAAGTGGGTTTGTGTGGGTTTCATGCATCACAATGTCAAGTAGCACTTAGTCCTGCTTAAACCCATGCTATTTCAAAAAAAGAAAAGTAAAAAGGGGTGATAGGAAAGTTGTGAAATGGGGGCAAGCAGGGAAAAAGCAATATGAAAGGCAAGTAGGGATGTGTAGGATGGGTGTAGGAAAGGACCATAGCTCTTCATTTTTTGTACAGCAACAGCTGTGCATGCTGTGGATAATTTGGAATTTGGAGCCTCACATCTCATAGGGAGGGGTGTGGGTGACATAACTTTGTTGAGTAATTGCTGGGATGATTGATGGCAGTGTACGTGGGGAGAAATGGAGAGCTATCTATGAGGTGATTTTTTTTTACAGGACAGATGCCCTTTTTTTAAGGAGAGAGTAGAATATTGGGGAAGGGTTGTAGGTACATTTGGGGAGGTACGTTGGGTAGGAGAGGTGTTTGGAGACAGACTAGACAGACAAGACAGCAGACATGGGCAGTATATGACATATGGGGGTTAAGCACCTTGGACAGGAAGGGTGTTTGGGACTTGGAGGACCAAGTACCTCCAGATGGCAACAGTGGGACTGAGCTCCCAACCCATGGGGAGTCACCACTGCTCCTTCATAGCTCTGAAGGTGGCTGTGCTGGGGGCTAAGCACCAGCGCTGGCCTGCCCCTCCAGGTGCACCAGTCTGCCCTTTATGTGGCACAATCGATCATTCAAATCATGCTGGATAATTCTGCTTGCCATGCCTGGAAATTATTGCCGGGTGACCAATCTCTCGCTGCGCCTGCACCTAGGGGGGGATGGGCCCCATTCCCTGAGACTGTTCCACCTATGAATGGTACAGAGCCAGCAGAGGGGGCAGCTCCAGGTTGGGTCCCAGATGTGCTAGGACACGGTGCCATGGCTAGATGAGGTGGGATAGGTGGATCTGTTGGAACCAGCCTACCATACCATACTATGGTGTTCAGGTTTGTCAAAGTGTATAGGTAAGTCACAAACAGAACATTTCAACATTAGTTATAACAGCATGCATGGGTATTCTAATTAACCCAGAACAATAAAATTGTATAGCATACAGAACACAGGCATGAACGGAATAACAGTAATTATTGTAACAGCATGCTAGTAACAGTTATGGCAAAAGGCCCATGACATTGGTATTTCAACAAGGTATGTTAGTATGCAACCATTGTAATATATAACCTATAATATAACCAAAGGCCCACCATTAGGTTTTGAGAACATATGTGAAAATCGAACCTTACCCATACTATAAGAATAATAATTTGTGATGCAGATAAGAGGTGGAGGGGAGAGAAAGACATTCCATTATCAACTGTATATGCTATATTTTTCACAACAGTACTGCTCAATTCTCTACAGGTCTGCCCTTACTTTATGTCTACAAGTGCCCTATAGCTTCTGTAGCACATACATACCTCTCAAGCTGTCTGTGATGGGATGGGCCAAACTGTAACACCTACAGGTACATATCTACAGGGGACTATTACATGTACTTTGCACTGATATTGTGTGAGTGTGCTGTTAGCATACTTCAACTTGGTTTATATCTGCGACCAAGGTTTTTGGCTGTAGTGGTCACTATCCATGACACAGAGACACTTGATAGACGTATCATGCACAATACAGAGAGTTTGCACTTATCTTGCCGTCACTGGCAGGCATGAGGTTACACTATCAGTAGACATTTACAGACACAACAGGCATATAGCCGTACCGACAACAGACCATTAAATTTGTCTTATTACCTTGGAATAGTAGTGTACTTCATGTCATTTTATTTAACAGAGTCTTATCACCTTGCTGAGCAATACTGTTTACTCACTAGTACATCTGGACATTAGTATGCCCTTCATACAGCTACTACAGAGATGTATTTACCTGTAAGTCCTGTTAACAATACATAACTGTTACTGTAAATAGTCAGTACTACTATATCTTAGTATCTGTCCCTGGATTCAAACCCCGGTCCGTGTGTGGTAAACTGAACAACATATATATTGATTAACATGCTGAGCTACTGGGCAACAGGTGTGTGCCAACTGAATGATATGTACCTAAAGCTCACCTGGTGACAAAGTCTGACCTGTTAATATAGGTAGAGTGTCACACAAGACTGCAGTGACCGTTGAACATACATGCATGAGATTCATGCATGACAGAGATAGTAGGTGAACTGTCTATTAATATTTGGAATGCACGTGTACACAATTAACCCCTAGTGGATAGGAATATGTGTGATCTGCACAGACCATATCAGGGTGCTGGGTTGCCTACCTGAACCATATACATTTGCAGATGGTATATTTGCAGTCTACAGCTATTACAGTTTCATACTTGCCTGCATCAGTGTACCTATATTCAGGAAAGCATATAGCTGAAATGCAAAGGTTAACACAAGACAATCCTAGGAGAAACACACTATAATACCTTAGACAGTACTACTCTAGGTTTAGATCTTAGTGCAGAACAAATATATTGCATTATATCTTTTAGTATAGCTTCACATCTACACTTTAGCATTACAGTTAATTATTGGCCAACCTTCGGTCACTTCATGGTATTATACCTGTGTTTAATTCACAGCACCTGTAATACTTGATTTCTTGAACAACAGCCCAGAATACACACAACAATTGGCAGAACACAGATTTATTGAGGGTGACATGACACAGTGATTAGTATACAGCTGACAATCTTTATTGTTCCACACATTAAATAATGCAAGGATTGGAACACATCTGTTATCACACAATCTATGCAGTGCTACCTTTATTTCTTCACAATTCTGACTGCAGCTGTACTGTATTTCCTGTAGATTAGAAATGCAGTTAATTTATTCCCTTCACATTTTCAATGCCGGTGTACTTTATTACCATAACATGTATTATTAATACAATATACTGATGTTATTCCCACACATTATTAATGCTGTATTAACTTTCTTTCCTTAACATTAATGTGTTTCATGCTTTCGTCTATATTGATCTGTATCTGGCAATACTCATTTATATCAGTCCAGGTCTATGAACACATTGATTGCAGTACACTCACAACAGAATTTACCTACTGGCAGTTACTATTGTACTTTCTTAATTACATTACTATATATTTCAAGATATATATGTACACACCACACTCTCGGTGCATCCTGGCCAGACACCCTGCATGGGCCTACAGGGGAAAACATACCATTATGCATACCTGTCTATCAGATATTCATACTAGAATTTGGTAAATCAATAGCTCTTATACTTACAAGCTTTTGGGGCATTGCAGTCCCAAGCATCTTGGATCCATTGTGCCAAGATCCCCCCCTTCCTACGCTTCAGGTTGTCATAATGATGACACACCTGCTCACCAGTGTGGGGGATGCCAGTTGCAGTGGTGAGGTCACGTGCCAGCCAGTCACAGGCCTCTGATTTGTATTCAAGGCCCTGGTACTGGCCCTGCAAAGAGCCCAACCATGACCCTGGACTCCAAAATGCCCCATTGCACACCCTCTCCAACTCCAGCCATAGCTCCCACAGTGATCAAACTCCAACAGGTTCTGGCTGTATTCCCACCTACTGCACTTAAATAAGGCAGTTTTCCTGCCCTTTGCCACCATTGGCCATTTATAAACATGGTCAGCTCCGTTTAGCACCCCGCAAACCTGCTGAGCTCAGCAGAGCAGTGCTTAGGGAATGCTTGGCAGTGCATAGGGGTGCACAAACCTGCTTAGCTATGCTTAAACATGACCTTTCTTAACTAATTAAATGGATCCACTTTCAATTTTTAGATGTCTGGCATGTGTCTATTGCTACGAGCCATGCCACGCAAACACACACAAAAAAATAATTAAACGTGTTTCACTTTATTATTTAAGTGGCATCTGGCACTTTAACAGTATAGGGGGTGTGTTACTCATCTGTGGACACTGTAACACACCCCCTACACTGATTCTGTGCCATGTTACATGGCTCTCTTTCAGTAGTACACCTTCATTAATATGCAAGGTGCGCTGCCGAGGAGGAGCTGCAGACACAGCCGCAGTACACTCCGTATAAGACTTACACTATTCCTACATTGATTTTTTAAATCTGGAGGATGAGGTTTGTTATGAATCATTTACCCACCGTTACTTGAATATTGTCTGATTATAACGAAACACATATCAATTCCAAGAAAATTTTCCTGTGAATATGATCTCATTTTATATTTTTTTGGAATTTTTTTCTCCCATAATCTTATTATCAGGACATAATGGACCATTGTGTGGACATGCATCAAAATTTTTAATTTTGTTGATACAAATGTACCAACTGCATTTCTATGTATTTGGATTGCCACTAAAAATATTCTATGTATACCAACACTAACTAGATTATGCATATCTTTGCATTCTATGTTTGAGCAATCTTTAGAAAATTGTATATGCAGTATAACTGTATAAAAGTTTATACTCAATGTATTTCCAATCTTTAGAAAGTTTGTGTAAAAAACTTTTGGATACATCTGTAAATATAATATGAACTTCAATATTTCTTGAATTTGTGAATGAAGGTTTATTCCCTCGGCCTCCACTGAAAATGGGTTTTCAACCCAATGGACTTTCCCAGTCAACAAATGTCAATAAACAAATAAATATATAAATAAATAAAAGAACTAAAAGTGTTACTCAACTGTTTTTATTGTCTTTTAATTATCATTGTACATCAGTCTTTTAGATGAACTATACAACAGAATTGCATGTATATTTAATTCCAGGTGTAATAGTAATTGATTCATCGCTATGCATTGTTACACAATTTATTCTGCTGCTTAGCAAACTGAATCTTTTGTAAGACACTACTACAGCAATGATCTGCATACATAATTACTTATTTTATTGCATACAACAATTCTCACTAATAAAAGAATATATAAAGTGAGGTCACCGTTAAGTTTAAAAGTTTAGGGTTAAAATATTTTCTAGGTTTTTTTTTTTGTTTTTGTTTTTTTGTTATGTCAGCGCTTGTGATACATTCATTGCTTCTGGTTACCATAACCAAATGGTACAGACTTACATTTAATTTTTTGAGTAGAACAGAGGCACAGTTAATGTTAAACTTCACAAGTTCTCAGCTTCTGTTTTAAAATAACTTTGTGATGCACGCTTTGGCTTTTGTTTGACTTTCTTTTGTTTTGATAAAACTCACTGTCATGGAGAAAACATTAATATAGTCAATGTGAAGTATGCAAATTTTGTCTTTTCAGATTTACGTAACTTTGCAAAGTTTACTTTTCATTGTGTTATAGATTAAACAACTGGTGAAGTATTGCAATACAGAACAAATAAACACTGTTGTAGGAGCACAGCTAGATGGGAATTGTAAACCAGAAACTTGCACCCTAAGTTAAACTTTACTTAATCATGGCAGCATTGCCATGGGAGTGACACATGCCTTTATTTGACTTTGGCTCTAAATCTTTGTAGAACAAGATGAATTATAAACTGCCATATAAATGGATCAAATGATAAAGTAAGTTTTACTCTTCCTCACTGGAAGAAATGTGTATATGCAAATTGGGACTAAACTTTTGAACTGCATTAATTGTACAATAGACAAAAGTCGACAGACAAATCAGGGATGGTTTCATTGTGTCAGCGCTACTGAGAATAATCAACTTTTTGTTGGTATTCAAGGAAAAGAAAATGTGCAATAGTTTTTGTCTTGAATGCTTTATTCATTTTCCACAAAATGCTTCTGTGGGCTCTATAATGAAATCTTGAAATATATTATCATCAGGATGTTACTGATGTTATTGTTTATTCAGAACTAAAGAATTTGATCTCTAAAAGAGTGGAGCTTCTTAAGTTATATTACTCTAATGAAATGAATTTCTGATGGTAATTAACTTGGCCTCAGTCTTCATGACAAATGCTGGGCTGTGAATCAAGCCATTCTTTCCGATATTTTTTTTAAAATACTTTTGTTTTTCATTTTTAATGATGTAATCATTGCTGTAAATAGTTACTTTTATAAATTATTTATTAATAGCTAAGTTATGTAAGCAAATTATTATTTGCTTCAAATAACATTATCATGTACTGAAATTATTTTGCTATGTTTTGCTTATCATTTGTATCCACTATTTTAATGATGTTATATTATTTATTCTTACTTCATTATTGACTATACTGTGAATTATGATATCCAATTTCCTCTGTATGTCTTATAACATGGTGTATGTTGACACAGCAAAGCGAATAGCACCATAAAGCTGTAAAACAAAACGGTCTGAATCATTTTCCTTATACAGTGTCTCACCATGTCTATAGTTACATAATTCCTGACTATCATATGTTAACTGTAAACTGAATAGCTAGTATTGTTAGTAATAACAGTTAGTAATAATAGTAGTATTAAGTGTTTACTAAAATAATTGCATTATATTGTGATGCATTAGTAGTGCGCATATATGCTATTTATAACATTATCTTGTAATCTTTGTACATTTGTACTTTTGCATGAGTTCTTGTAATCTTTATAAGAATTGGAGATTTGTCTTACTTGCACATGCTAAGAGAAAAAAAAATAGGAATCATGGGTATGTGAATAAACGTAGCAGTAGCAAAGGTAACTGATGTGGGACTGCCTAAATTAAGCATAGGCAGAGTAGTGGTGAAGAAAAGCAAAACTGTAACTTTTACCCTAATACTTGCAAATAGAAGTGCAAGTTCAGGGCTGCCATGGAGTATCGGTCCCATTCTCTCTCTCACAGCATCAGCTGCCTGTGTGCTGCTCTTTCGATTTTCTTTGGCTTTCAGTCAGAACTGTTTATAGTATACCACTATTGTGGACACTGTTGACTAACAGTGACTCTGTCACCAGTGTATCATTGTTAAACAGTTTCACTGTTTTCTGTGTCCTTTTTTCATTTTTTTTTTTTACTTCCAAGCCTGCTTTTTACAGCTGATAGTTCATCATTTGCCATTTCTTCTCTCGGACTGTTTCTGTGACTATAGTATATGGATTATTTGTAAATCTGTGCTGGTGTTATTTAACTTTCTTATGGTTGCCCGCTTAAGTTACAAGTAGATCAGTTCTGCAGACATGTATGGGATTGTTGGTTTAGATATTAACTAAAATTTGAAAGGATAGTTAAGGGCTCCTATTCATTTATTCATGGTTTGATTTCACAGATGATCCTGCAGACCACTGGCAGCCACATGCAAAGTAATGTTTAAAATGACCATTGGAGAGCAAAGCTGACTTCCTATGATTTCATACACCTCACTGACATACTAGTGCCTAGTAGTGCTACTTTATCAACAGCAACTGTACCTTAGCTATATCTACTGCAAAACACATACAAGGAGTACCAGGAGGAGCAAATACGTTTTCAGTGTCACTATCCTTTACTGCTTTTATGATGCCATACTGCTATAAGTCAGACCACTCTGATACACCCAGGACACATAAAAGAAGTCACAAAATGAGTCAAGTATACTATTATCTTATGGTAGCTATGTCTAAGTACTCAGTATTTAAAATACAAATACCAACAGTCATTCTTCATCAGTTTTGTGTAATTACACTTACATGAATTTAGAAACAACTTACTGCAAGCTTTAAAAGTGAATAATGGAAACTGTTTCATAATTGAGCAAAGCCATTTAAGTATACAGGCAAATGTAATCCTGGGGAGAGAGAGAGAGATATGAAGTAAAATACTTTGAGCAGAAAAATTACATTATAGCTATAACCCATGCCTGGGTTTGGATAATGCTGGATTTACCCACAGTTGGTGTGGTTTGGTCATGAGGGCGAAGCCAGAGTGGCCAAACAAAGACAACCGTGGGTAAATCCACCATTATCCACACCCAGAAGTGGGTTATTGCTATTATACAATGACATTATTTAAGAAAAAAAAAATACTTTTCTTAAATAATGACATTGTATAATGCCTCCGTGCTGCCCTTCCATAGCTGTCTGGTATTCTGCGGCAGTTCTGATGTACTGCACATGCGTATGCTTACGCAGTACATCAGAGATGTGGGTGGAAGCAATGGAGAAAGCAAGATCTCCGTTGCTTTTTACAAAGTGTCTCGCTATGTTAAAGGAGTTTAACATAGCGAGACAGCTTTTAAAAAAGCAACGGAGAAAGGAAGATCTCTGTTACTTTTTTTAAAGCTGTCTCACTACGTTAAACTCCTTTAACATAGCAGGACAGTGTCTAAAAAGCAACGGAGATCTTGCGTTCTCCATTGCTGTAAAAAAAGACTTATACTAATGGAAAAAGTCCAGGCGACCGGACCTTTTTCCATTAGTATAAATCTGATTTACAATGTGCACACTGATCAATCAGTGTGCACGTTTTGAAATATTAAAGGGGGGGTCATTGTATAATAGAAAATAATCGACTGCCAGTTAATTGGTCATACTGCTACTGTAAGCATTTATTGGAAGTGAGCTGATCTACACAAACAAAACTTATATGTATAATCTGTAACCTTTATCTTTTTGAATGTTTTGATTATCTTTGCAGCATTGTAATCTTTTGTGCATGCTTATTTTATTCACTTTTATATTACTTTAAATGTCTTGTTTATCCTTGGATTGTTAGCTTCTATTTATTCTTTTTATGCATTTTCTAATGATTTATTTCTGGTATTCTGCCCCCGAATTGTGGCTAAAAAGAGTCCTCAGATCAGGCTATCTACCTGGTTAATGAAGTCTAAATAAATAAATAACACAAGATATGTGCAATTTACCAACTTCTGAATTTAAACTTTAGCAATTTCTAAAGCCTCAAAGATAAATTTTGCAAATGTGTTCTCACTGACGCTGACACCAGTTGTCTTTTTTTTCTCATCTATAGACTACAAAAAAGGTTTTGTTACTGCTCAGAGTCTATAAAGTCTACTAGACACTCAAGAGGAAAAAGAATTGCTGAACTATACTGCTGCACAAAACATTTCATACAATCATAGGTTTATACTAGGCTTACAATCACATGGGCCTTTTATAAGCCTAGCCATGTAACCCAAATGTGTCCCACAAGTTACTGTATCAAAGAATTTCTGTATCTTAGTCATTATTTTAACAGGTCTATGTCAGTCATTGCCTAATTTAATGACTACCTCTGTCTATCAGAGACATGTTTGCCAGACTATGGGTGAATTTCTGATTTCCAATCCATCAGTCAGGGTTACTTGAATAGGGTTAGGGAAGCACTCTGCTTTATGTGGATGGGAAGCCTATTCCAGAGAATGTGGATTCTCTGAAATACATATCTGCCCCTCCAACATGTCCTACTTATGTTGCAAACAAAATATAGGCCTTTAAATCTAGTAGTCCAGATGCAGTTTGTTTTGTAGATAAGTAAAATGTCCATTAGAATGGAATCCAATGATGCCTTGTAGGCCAGGCATTTATCACCTCCCAGCAGTCTGCAGGAAACAGAATATAGTGATATGGCTTCCATGAGATCCACACAGGACATTGTGTTTATGCCCTGTAGTCTTTTTGTGAGGAACCTTTGCGTACATTCCAGTTATTGCATATTCCTAGTCAGGAACTTACTGAAGAGGGCATTATATTCAATGATGGATCTGATAAGGGCCAAATACAGTGGCATGATGACTTCCTTGGACCCAGATGTCATACCCAAACATATAACTTGAGCAACATTGAATGGCTTCCTTACTACCTTGACTACATGTTGGTCAAAGGCCAGCTTACTACCTACATATGTTCCTAAATCCCTGACTACGGTGTCCACTCTTAAGGGTATTGTATCTATAATATAGTTACCCAGAGTATACAACTTCTCAAAAGTTACTGTTATGCATTTGCTGGCATTGATTTTTAAGCCATTGTTTTGGCAACAGTCATTTGTCCATATTAGACCTTTTAATAAAATGTATGTGTCTTGGGACATTCTGTGACTACTCCTGGTTTGCATTCATCTACAGACTTGGTCAGCCAGAGATCTTTGACTCACTGGCTTTGACTTCTGAAAAGTAGATGCCAAAGAATAGTGGTCCCAGCATGGAACCATAACGAGTCAACTGGTGACTGGCCTCTTTGTGGAGGTGGTCTCACCAATCTTGACTTATTGGTCCTATCTCTCAGTCAGCTGGTTATCATGTGTGTTATGTGGGGGATTATGCTTAATTCCATATGTTTGTCTATAATTTCTGAGTGAGATATTGTATCAAATACCTTAGCCAGGTCAAGATAGGCAGTGTACATCGTTTCACCCTTGCCCAATGCCATGATGGCCTTTTCTAAAATGTCCACAAGGCTTAGTAGGCATAACCTGCCTTTGATGAAACCAAATTGGGTGGGATCCAGTGTCTGAAGCTTTCCTATGTCGTTGTTAATCATTTCCATGATAATTCATTCCATGGATTTGCATGCACCACTAGTCAGACTATTGGGTCTATAGTTCCTGGGATGCATCGGGGTCCTTCACTTCCACGGCACAATCCTTGTTCTGTGACCATAGCTGAAAAGTGATTCCAGTGGCCCTGGTAAGTCATATTTCAGACTATTCAGTTGGTGATGTAGTATATTATCAGACCCCATAAAAATGGTGTTTTTGTTCAAACACAGGGCCACTAGGACCTATTCCCTATTTATACTGGGAGGGGTGACATTAGAATGTATTTCATGGGGGGGGGTGGAGGTGAGTAAAGGTTTAAGTCTGAGGTGAATTTATCTACCGGCAGAGTTGCTACATCACCCATTTCAGTAAATGTGCCACAATTAACCACCAGTTCAGCACACTGTCATGTGTTGCCTTTGAGGTTTTTGTCATAGCAGAAGAAGGACTTGTGATTGTCTTTGGCCTTGGAAACTATTTTGACCTCTACACTGGTTTCCTTGGTTTTTATTAGCTTTCTTAGTTGTCTGTTAAGTTTGACTTGAGAGTTCTTATCTTTTGGGGCGTTACACTTTGTAATTTTAGCTATTTTAGCTATGACTTTTTTTTCTTATTGTATAATTATTTTAATTTAGGATTCCACCAGTGTGGTTTGATATTTACATTTGTTTTTTGTCTTTCTTCTGGTAGGTATAGAAACCTCTATGCAGCCATTGACATGGTTGTACAGAGTTTCTGTGGGTCTATATTACCAAAGCAAAAAACGTATTCCTGAATACCTAAACATCAACACCTATACCGCGAACCGCAAAAATCCCGAATGCACTAAACTGCGAAAAAAAAAAATATCAAACTGTCATAGTCGGCCAAACCCACCACCAGCTACATACTACCTACCCAAAGAAAATAAATAAACCACACACATACACTAACCAAACCCTACTTCTAACCTAAGGTAAAGCATCGAAACCCTACCTCTAACCCTACACTAAACCCCACATACACAACTAACTATGCACCATCCTTAACCCCTCCCTAACCCTAAGGTCCATAACTACTGCACACGTCTCCTACACACATACACCCAAACAAAATAAATAATCCGCATACATACATTTAACAAAACCCTACTTCTAACACTACATTAAACCCCACATACACAACTATCTATGCATTATCCTAAACCCCTCCCTAACCCTAAGGTCCATAACTACCGCACACTTCCCCTACAGACATACACCCAAACAAAATAAACAATACACATAGATACACTTAACATATCCCTACTTCTAACACTACACTAAACTTTACATACATTACTTATCTATACATTTACCTTAACCCATATCCTAACACTAAAGTACTATCTATCGCACACTTACCTTACAGAGCTATACCGCAGATGGGCCAACCAAAACAAATCAACATTTCGGAATTCGTGATTTTGTACATTCAGGATTTCCATACTTCACGCAAAACGTGTCCACATCTTCGTATTCACTCATACAGTTTTTTGCATTCGTAATATAGACCCAGTTTCTGTGAACAAGTCCACATATGCTGCTGCCTTGTTTTGTCATTTCTGTGGGAATGGCATTTTTATAGGTTCCTAACTATTATTGGGTTTACTAGGGTTTATGAACTGATTTTTATTTTGAAGGAGACAGATTTGTCATCTGATCTTATCAAGGAAGGCATGACAATGGGGAGTGCAGAGCTTTCTCATATTTGTGATAACCCAGTCAAATATCTTTGAATCTATAGTGGCCTAATGGTCAAGGTGTTTGCCTTACAAACACAAGGTGCAGCGTTCGAGTCTCACAAAGGATAATTGGCTAGGCTTGCAATGGCTAGCAAGAGCAGTTAGCTTAGTACTAACGTATGAACCTATAGTGGCTGTATGCACTATCCAGTCTAGGGTGTTTGTGTTTACGAAGGCCAGGAATCTCTGTGCCTGCAAATTAGAGACTGTATAGGATTTCTACTCTATAGAAGGATAATTAAACTACCCTATGTGTAAGGTGTTTGGTTGTTTGGTGAAGGCTTCTAGTTTGCCTAAGTAAGGACTGTGGGTTTCATGGGGCTTAGAGGGTGATCTAATGCTTGTTAGGATGTGGTATGGGGCTTTGTTTATGGTAATATGCACAAGGAGAAATTCCCCTGCATCATCCCATTTAATCAACCTAGAGGTACGCTTGCTACTGATATAGATCAAGATACCTCCACCTTTAGTCCCTTTCTGTGCAGTTGTTGACCTAAATATGTGAAAGGCACTATTGCATTGCACTGCCAGGGTACTCTCTTTGGCTTTAAAGCATGCCTTATTTGATCTGGGATCTTAATCATGTAGTTACAGTTACAATTGTTATTTTTTGCAGGAAATGAGTTTCACTTTCTGAACCACACTATAGGCCTTTAGTAGCATGCTCCTGATTTCTTGTGTTTTGTTGTTGCAAGTGAGCAGTGCACTGATAGCTTGGGTGGACAACGTACTGCCTATCAGTAACACACTACCATGAGTCATAGATGTGCTAAAAACACTTTAGTGCTCCATGTTTTCTATCTTAGACACACTACTGGACACTTACATCACACTACTGCAAATATGCACTGTGTTATCTTGTTGCCTCTTGACGTACATCATGTGGTGTCCCTGACATGGGGGTATTTGATATGTCCATTAGTTTACTCTACTCAAAT